>NW_027185798.1:49287543-49297625 GCF_028583685.1 Petaurus breviceps papuanus
TTCCTTCCTTCCTTCCTTCCTTCCTTCCTTCCTTCCTTCCTTCCTTCTCTCCCTCCATCTCTCTTTCCCTCTCTTCCTTCCTTCCCTTCCTCTCTCCCTTTCTTCCTTTCTTTTTTCTTTCTTTTCTTGTCCCACCCCCAAAATGACTAATATGAAAATGTTTTATATGTTTACGAATGTATAACCTATATCAGATTGCTTATTGTCTCAGAGAGAAAAGGGGAGGGAAGAGAGGTATAAACTTTGGAACTCAAAACTTAACAGCGAATGTTAAAAATTGTTTTTACATGTAATTGGAGAAAACATTTTTTAAAAGAGAGGTAATACTTGAGCTATGTTTTGAAAGAAGCTAGGGTCTTTTAAAAATTGATTTTAGAAGCTTTATTTTTATGGTTATTTATTATCTCTCCCTTCCAATATCCTTCCCCAACTAAACAATAAAATAAAAATAAAACTTGTATAACATATAATCATAGCTGAGTGAAACAAATTTCCATTATGGCCATGTCCAAAAATATATGTCCCATTCTGGATTTTAACTCTATCCCCTCTCTGGCAAAGTGTGGAACACTGATATTTGTATATTTCTTTTAGATTTTCAAAGCCTATTTCACATATAATATGTTACTGGAACTTACAATAGACTGTGAAGAAAGGTACTATTATTACTGCTGTACAGAAAAAGAAAGTCCCAGGGGTTGAGTAACTTTGTTCGTGGTCACATGGGTGCAAATGGCAGTGCTGGAGGATGGGGGTGTGTATCTTTCTCCTGGGTCTTCAAGAATCTAAGTCTAATCCTCTTGTAGCTTTATCTTCTATAACTAGAAGGGATCTTAAACCCCTTATTTTATAAATGTGGGACCTGGGGCTCAGAATTTCTTAAGTACTTCCAATGTGTAAAGTGCTAGGTGTCCAAATAAAAAAAACTCAAGACAGTCCCTGTTTTCCAGGAGTTTGCAAAAGTTAAAAGTTAAAGAGACAAAAGATAAAAGAGATTTCATCTGCTAGTCTGAAGGAGTGAATGTGAACTCCTTAGAGGGGGAAGTCAGTCAATCAACAAGCAGTTATTAGGACCTACTATGTGTCAGACAGTATGGTAAGCAGGAAAAAAATGTACCTTGTGCCAAAGCAAGACTGAAAGTAACATATCTTCCTTAATGTCATTTCCACGGTGAAAACCATATCCATATCTGAAATCTAGCTTTTTGGTGGCGTCAGGAGATTTGCTGATAAGAAATTTCTTTTCTGTGTCTTTAGTAGCTGTGGTTGCTGAGGGGGCAGGGACTGTAGCACCCATAGAAGTGATTATCAATTCCATCTTCAGCACTCTTTAGTTGTGTGACCTTAGGGAAATCCTTTAACCAAGTCGACTCTCAGTTTCCCCATCTATAAACTGAGAATGCTAATATTAGCACGTCCTATCACTTAAGGGCAGTTTTAAACAAAGTATTTTTAAAGCTTCAAGTACTATATAGAGTGTCCCAAAAGTCTTAGTTCAGTTTTAAGTTTTTAATAACATAAAACTGTACTTTTGGGAGGTGCCGTCTGTGTGATTATCTTTGTGCTTAGCTTGGTGCCCTGGCACATGTGGTAGACACTTTATAATAAAACTTTATTGACCAACTGTGTGACTGGTTATTATTAGGAAGAGTCAGAGAAAATTGGAGCCAAGAGAAACTGTGGGTAAGACTGGGGCAAACTATACAAATAGTTAAAAGATTTCTGGAGTGTAGACATTTCCTGAACGTGTGAGCAGTTTTTGTTGTCCTCTGTCTGCTTAGTTTCTGTGGCTAGCTAACCCAACTGGTGAGAGGAGAAGGCCAGTGGAACGAAGGTTACAGCTTGGGTCCACAGAGTCGAGGTTCAGTAGCTTTGCTCTGTTTCCTGGCCAATAGCTTTTGGCCAGTTGCCTAGAAAATCCTTTTAATTAATCACTTGGTGGTCTGGAGGTGGGAAGGAGGATGGGGTGTGGGAGAGTGTGGAAGAATCAAATATAAATCCATCACTATTATTTGGAAAACAACTCTCAAAAGTACACACTGTGATGGCCTGTCAGTAATGTATTTTTTAGTTTTTCTTGTTACTCTAAGTTTCTATTCTTTCAGCAAAAAGGCCTTAGCAGAGAAGGAAAACAAGATGTGTTAGCTGTGCTAAACTAAAGATAACAAAGAAAGGCCAAAAAAAAAAAAAAAAAGAAGAGTCCCACCTCTCTGATTGGTGTCTCTGAAAGACTTCCTTGCCTGACACATTAATTTTTAGAGAACAAATTCTCATTGCCAAGATGCTGGAATCGGGTGATACAACACTCACGTGGTGAGATCTGGATTGTGGTAGAACCTTCTAAGCTCATATTGGTTTGATCGGCTACAGTCAGACCCCAATGTAGTGATGTCATTTTGGTCTTCTTCAACCATGAAAGACAACAACCAAGCATCTTTGGGTGATTGTTCTAGCCCCCTTTCGTCTTGCCTTCCCTTCACACTGCTGGGTTTTCTCTTTGGCTGTATAGAGGACTGGGAGAAAGTGATAGATGCAGGGAAGTCCTTCGAAGGAAAGATGAGAAGGTCTCTTATTAGGAGGTGGGGGAATATGGATGTGGAGTGAGGCATACAGTTGTCAGACAAGTCCAATGTTTTTATTTGTTTTGCTTATGAGTACTTTGCTACAAAGGAGAGAGTAATATGGGTGAGTCACTGGGAAGGGTAAGTGATGTTTTAAAAAGATCATCAATAACTATTTAAAAAAATAAACGAATAGGATCTAACAACCCTTTGTAATGATTCTATGCCCTAATGGAGGGAAGTCTATAATAGGTCTTTGATCCCAGGCTTGGTGGCTGTTATTATGTCCTGCAAATAACATTCCAGAAAGACACCTGGCAGCCACCCTATGTTCATCCCTTTCTCCTCAGTCTGCAAAGCTGATATGAGTACTGCTGGGGCTGGGATCAGCCACTGGCAAGATTTGAAAAGTCACATCTTTAAGAAAATGACTGGTGCCCTATTGAGGATTTTTAAATGTACTCACTCTGTTTGTGTCTTCATTATAAGTTCCATCACTATAGAAACACAATAATGTTGGGAATTGGCAGCTTTAGAGTGCAATAAAAGCACATGAAGGCATTGAAACAAATTAAAGCAATAACACTGACCCCTAGGTATAACCAGAATGTGATCCACTCCACTTGTGTGCTCCCCTCCTAGAAGAATATTCTCTTTTTCACCTCATCGCTACCTTTTAGATTCACCTCTTACAGGAAGCCTTTCATGATTTTCCTCTCTCCTACCACCCTATCCCCCACCCTCTGCCTGTTACAGCTCTTTCCCTCTTCAAATTATTTTGCTTTCTTGGCAGAGGTGAGCAACAGGAGTCAGCTTGTACAGGCTGAGAACTGATTGTTAAATGTTGAATGTAAGAATTGACACCTTGGGAATCAGCAAATGCTGTGCATGAGGGCTTGATTTATTGTTTTGTTAATTGACTACACTTAAGAAAGTGATGGAATAGGGATGGCTAGGTGGTGCTGTGAGTAGAGCACTGGCCCTGGAATCAGGAGGACCTGAGTTCAAATCCGGCCTCAGACACTTGACACAATTACTGGCCATGTGACTTGGGGCAAGTCACTTAACCCCATTTGCCCTCCAAAAAGAAAAAAAAAGTGATGGAAAAGATGTTAATAGTGAATCCTGCACACATTCTTCTTCTCCCCTCCTCCCTTTCTAGAGGAAAGCTGGTTGTTAAATATTTACCAGCATACCCCTGCTTGTTTGAGCACATTTTACACACTGTAGAATAAAAGCTTCTTGAGGGAAGGGACTGTTTGATATTTGTCTTTGTATCCCCAGTACTTGCTTGGTACATAGAGACTGGACCTTTGATTCATTCATAGGTTCCCAAAGTGGGTGACATCACCCTGGGGGTGGCACTTGAATGATACAGGGGGTGATAGTAGCCTCAGCTACAATGAGGGGGCATTGAATAAAAAAAAGGGAGTGGTGGAAGCATAAGGAAAAAAGAGAAGAGAAGAAAATTTTGAAAAACTGTACATGTTTCATCTGTGGTATAACAGAGTTAAAGTTGTAGTGATTATATTATTTTCCAAATAAACACACAAAATGGAATTTATAACCTATCAGTGGTCAAGCACGCCAGTAGGTCTTAACAAGTAAGTGTTGGCAGGTGAGTGTCAGACATTGTCAGGAAGTCCAGCATGTATTGGTAGGAATATGTATGTGTAATGACTTGTTTACGATATACTATAGGTTATATGATGCAATCTTGTGGCACCAAAATTTCAATGCAGGAAAATCCCCATAAATTTGCAATGAATTACTAAATTTAGGATGCATCATTTAAAAAAATATTTTTTTGAAATAATGTAGAATTTTTTTTTTTGCTTTTTTGGAAGACAGTTGGGGTTAAGTAACTTAACAAAGTACACGACTAGTTTTTTTTTTTTGTGTGTGTGTGTGGGTGTTAAGTGTCTGAGGCCGGAACCGAACTCAGGTCCTCCTGACTCTAGGGCCCTACTCACTGTGCCACCTAACCGCCCTGAAATGAGGCAGATTTAAAAAGAAATGTTAAAGGGTTAAAGAAAATAGATTTCGGGGGTGGAGGGGAGATGCTGAGTGATTTTTTTCTTTTGCAAGGCAATTTTTTTTTGTAAGCCAAATAAATTTGGAAACTTCTAGTATAAAGGAACTTATCTCTCTACCAGTGCCGTTCTCTGTCACGCATATTTCTAGAGCTCTAAGAGACTAAGACATTTGTCCATGGTTGTATAGCCAGTATGTCAGAGAAAGATCTTGAATCCAGTTGTTCTGACTCCTACACAGGTCTGTCTCTCTTAATATAATACTCATTGCATCAAGGTGATTTAAGGCAATGTAGGGAAGATGTTGAATATCCTTTGATGAGGGTCACCACTGGGAAGTTTTTTCTGGGAATTTGTAGGATTTGTAGGAATTAGAACTGGAAGAAATTCCTAAGAGATCATAAAATCTGCCTCAGATACTAACTATGTGACCTTAGGCAAGTCACCTTACCTCTCTGTGAGTCAGTTTCCACATCTGTAAAATGAGTGGGCTGAATTCAGCAGCTCTTAAGGTTCCTCCCAGCTTTCAATCTTTCATTCTATGATTGAGTTTCACTCCATTTTTAGATGAGGAAACTGATTCTGAGAGGTATCTAAGAATCAGAATCACGATTGAACCCTAGTTTCTCCTGGCTATAGGTCAAATGCTTTTTCCACTAAATACCACTTCCTCTTCACTATAGTGATAATTGCAAAATAAATTATAAGGTATATATAAAGGAAAATTAATCCTTGTCTCTTTGTGTAGCACATAGCAAACATAAACCAGGAAATTACAAGGAAAAAAAAACATGTCCTGGGGCAAATTAATTTCCATTGTTTGCTCATGGAACTGATGCTGCAATATCTCTTTCTGATGTTATATATTTTTTTATGTGTCTGGTCCTCCTTTATTATTATGTATGTGTAGTTACCTGGTTCCTTTGTTTTCTACTGATGTGCTGAATGCTTCTGTTACCCAGGATTCTGGGGGAATTAACTGTTTTAGATAAGATAATTTTCATAGAATTATAGACAGGATATCAGGGATGTTTGATCTAATCTGAAAAAAATGATTTCCCCATACAATATGCCTGCAAAGCAGTTATCTCGCCGTTTCTTGAAGACTCTGAGAGAAGGGAGAATCTATCTCCCATTGGATTGGATAACTTTAATTTTTAGGAAGTTTTACCTTATATTGGATTGAATCATACTCTGTAATTATGCGTTGCTTTTAGATGTGTCATCTAGGGCTAATCAGGGCAAATAGAATACTCCTATCCTACCTTCAGCTCCCTTTTCTCCAGCTTGAACATCTCCAGTTCTTGAATATATGCTTGTATGGCGTGGTGTCCAGTGTTCTCACCATTCTACACCCTGCCCATGTTCCTTCTGTGTATTTCTTGGAGAGCAAAGAATATCACCCTTACTATTAAAATTTACATACCACACACACACACACACACACACATGTATTTCCCTGAAACAAAACAAAAATCATTTCAAATGAAAAATATTCCTATATGTACAAAATACTTTCTTATCCTCTCCATTTCTGTTATTATTATTACAAGCCTCATAACCACCCTCCTGAATGATTGTGATAGCCTTATATTAAGTCTCTTTGCCTCTACCTTCCCATCTCCAATCCATCCATCATATCTCTGCCATAGTAATCTTTTCCTGTATAGCATTGGTTGTTGTCGTTCAGTCATTTTACAATCGTGCCTGACTCTTCATCACCCTGTTTGACATTTTCTTGGCCAAGATTTTTGAGTGTTTTGCTCATTTTATAGATGAGGCAACTAAGGCAAGTAGAGTTAAGTGACTTGCACTGGCTTGCACACCTAGTAGGTGTCTCAGACCAAATTTAAACTCAAGAAGATGAATCTTTCTGATTCCAGGCCCAGCACGGAATCCACTGTGCCATCTAGCTGCCCCAAAGCATTGGTTGTATTCATGTAAAAGTATTCAGGGATTCCCCATTAATTGTGAGTTCCTTGGGAGCAGGGGTTGTCTTTTGCCTTTTTTGTTCAGAGTGCTGGGCCTGGAGTCAGGAAGGCCCGAGTTCAGATCTGGTCTCATATTATACTTACTAGTTGTTTGACCTTGTGGAAATCATTTAATCCTATCTGCCTCAGTTTAATACACACAAAATAGAAGTTATAACCTATCAGTGGTCAAGCCTGCCAATAGATCTTCTACAAGATGAGTGGGAGAAGTAAATAATAAACCACCCCAGTATCTTTGCTAAGAAAACCCCATATGAGGACATGAAGGATTGGACACAATAAATGACTCCACAGTAATATCCCTGGTGCTTAGCACAGTTCTTGACACATAGTAGGTACTTGATGCTTATTGACTTTTGCCTACCTAGCAATTTTGTACGATTTGAAACTTTAAAATTTACATATAGATGATAATACTGCAAATGGAAAGAACAAAGACTTCTCTTCCTGGCATTCAAAGTCCCCAGCAGTCTGTCATCACCTTATTTTTCCAGTGACTGTTTTCTGTGAATGCTGACATACAAGTCACACTGGACTATTGTCATGTCTGTTGTCTGAACAGACCCCACCTTTTACTTCCTTTGTTCACACTATTTCCTCTGCCTGGAAGGCCTTTTCTCCCCATCTTTGCCTTATCCTTTCTAACCCCATTTAAATACCATCTCTCACCCAACTACCTTTATTGTGTTCCTATTCAATTCTGACTCTTCTTCAGGATTCTATACATCTCCTTTAGGTCATTACAACTTATGTACTAGCTTAGTGGTTATAAATTACTTTTATCTATTCCTTTCCCTTAGCTTCTTTCTTCCTTTATGGGCATCTGATGTTGTGAATGGAGTGCTGGATTAGGAGTCAGGAGATCTGTATCCACCTGATAATCTATATAATCCATAATCTATAACTGTATAACTATGGCCAAATCACTTAACATCTCAGAGCCTCAGTGCCTTCAGATTTGTTATCGTTTTTGTAAATAGTATCTTACTTTTTTCCAATTACTTGTTAAGATAGTTTTCAATATTCTTTTTTTTAAGCAAGATTTTGAGATCCAAATTTTTCTCCCTCTCTCCTTCCCCAACATGGCAAGGAATTTGATATAGGTTATACATGGGCATTCATGTTAAACATATTTCCACATTAGTTACTTTGTAAAAGAAAAAACAAAATAAAAGAGAACAACCACGAAAAAACAAAAAAAGTGAAAATGGTATGCTTTGATCTGTGTTCAAACTCCATAGTTCTTTCTCTGGATGTGGATAGCATTTTTCATCACGAGCCTTTTGGAATTGTCTTGGATCATTGTATTACTGAGAAAGACTAAGCCTATCATAGTTAATCTTTGTACTTTGTGCAATGTTCTCTTGGGTCTGTTCACTTCCCTTTGCATCAGTTTATGTAAGTTTTTCCAGGTTTTTCTGAAGTTTCATCTGCTTATAATTTCTTATAGCACAATAGTATTACATTACATTCATATACTACAACTTGTTCAGTTGGGATAATAATATTTATACAGAACTTTGTAAACTTTAAAGCATGATTTAAATGCTAGCTATTGTTACTAGCCTACTTTGGGGGTTGTTAAAAAAGTGCTTTACAAACTTTGAAGTACTGTGTAAATATGTTGTTGTTTTTTAATAGATACAAAAATAATTAAGAATACTAGCAGGATAGAGACTTGTCCCAGGACTGTTTATATCTGGGTTCTAATAAAAAAATTAGAAAAATGATATGAATATTAATATTTTACTTCATTTCCATATTCTGACCATTCTCCTTAGGCCTCTCATAACTTATTATTTGGTAACTGGAATACACTTATCATATATTTTTGTTAAAATATTTTTTAGAAAAGTGGATATATCTCATCATTGTACTATACTGTAAGAACCATAAGGGAGACATTGGGACATCTAAAGTTTTAATTTTCCCTGAAGACAGTGTCCTTTCCATTTACATGGATATTTACATTTCAACTTTATAGCTTTAATTAAACCTTCCAAATGACTTTTCTTACAACAATTCCATGGGGTAGATAGTATGTGTGTGTTACTGTTCCCGAATGGCATAGGTGGAAACTTATGCTCATAGAGTTTAAATGATTCCCCCCCGCCCCGGAATAATCCAGTTGATAGTCAGAAACGGTATCCAAACTTATTAATGCTAACAAAGTCCAGGGGTTTTTTCATGCCACTAAAAGACTGGGAGATTTTGAAAAACTGAGAGATACTTATTTTGTCTCTGTTTCTTATTGTTACGTCCCCTTTGGCAAGAGAGATACAGGGAGTCCCAAAAGTCTTACTGCGGTTTAAGCTATTGAGCCTGCACTAAAACTTTTGGGACATCCTCACTGTGATCAGAGATCTAGAGGTGGTGGCCATCTAGTGATTCTAGTCTAGCCTTATCACTTTATAGTGAAGACTTTGAGGTCTAGGGAGATTAAGGAACCTAGACTCTATTAGGCCAGAGCCACTTTTTCTTTTCACTGTACCATATAAAATGAAACCATTGGTCTTGAGTACCATATTTGAAACTGGGATCTTCCTTCTGCCTAGGTGCGTGCTTGTCCTAAGCCTCAAGGGTAATAATGTGACTGAATAAATTATGATTACCTGCAAGTAAAGAACTGCCTGACTAGTAAAGAACCATTGTGTTGGAGATTGGGGCTGAATTGTGAGGAAAAAAACAAACACACCCCAGAAGGTGTCTGATTTGCAAATTCTAAGTATTCTCATACTTTTTGTAAAAGTAGAAGGTATAGTATCTTCCTTTATCTTACTGATTCTTTAGAGTTTTGGACACCTTATGTCTCCAGGTTCTGTTGAATCATTATGTCCTCACTCTGCAATTAGCTAGTTTTATTCATTGTATTTCCAAAAGATATCCTCTAAATTATTATTATTATTTTTAAATAATGCTCATATGCTCTTTGCCACATTGCACTGAACCTCTTTCGTCTGCTCTGGGATACTCCCTGAAGTGGGCATTAGAGCTTATAGATTAGGTCTAGGAGGCCTGCTTATTTCTCCTCACAGAGATCAAGGCATCACCTTGAGAAGGTGGTTTTCTAGAACTATTGCTCACTGCAAGTCCACCCTCCTCCATGTACTTCCTATGAACAGTTAGCCAGCTGGACTTAACTTTAGAAAATTGAATTTTCTAAGAAGAACACTTGGCTCAAAACATTCTGCCCCCAAACTAGGGGGCAGAATAATCTTTCACCAATAGACATAATGTGTTTGGGGAGAATGGGCTTCATCTTAAAGTACAATGTTAGGAGGGCAAATGCATAGAGAATATGCATTTTCCATGACCAAGGGTAGCTCAGAGGCAAGGTGATACAGTAGATAGAGTCCTGGACTTGGAGTCAGGAAGACCTGATTTCAGATTCTGCCTCAAATACTTCCCAGCTTTGTGACTCGTGGCAGGTCATTTTACTTTCCTGTGCCTCAGTTTCCTTGGCAGGTCATTTTACTTTCCTGTGCCTCAGTTTCCTT
>NW_027185798.1:49297635-49305257 GCF_028583685.1 Petaurus breviceps papuanus
CTCAGTTTCCTTATCTGTCAAATGAGGCAGTTGGACTCCTTGGCCTTCACTTCAGCTCTAAATCTGTCCTCCTATAATCCTTTGATATCACTGCATCTGGCCCTGGAAGTAATTCTTTCCTTTTCATGGAATCCTCATGAAGTTACCCTTAGATCTAGCACTCTGCTGGGCTCTGAGAACTATCGCCTTTCAAGAGTCCATAGCTGCTAGTCCTCTGGTCATGCTCCCTGAAGCTCCTGCCATCTTTGGGTGACTGTGAGTAGCCATTTCTACTCCCTTTGGCTGCTCTGCTATATAGTTCCAATGGCCATTGGGCCATCTGATACAACTTCTGTATCTCCCAGAAGAAGACTGCCTGGACAAGTTCCATCTCAGCATACTAATTTACCTAAGTTCAGGAAATGATAAATACAGAGAGACAGAAGCAGCCATTTGCTCTCAGCTGACATAGTTGGATGGCTAAACCCCTCTTCCTCCCAGCTCTCTGGATCACCTCTTAAGTAGTCCTGCTTCTTTGCAGATGCAAAGGAAAAAGAGAGATAAAGGGCTAAGTCACCCCTTTTGTATCTCTCTCTTGGCTCAGCAACCCTTGAATAATCTATTTGCTTGGCTCCATAGCCATTCGAAGACTTTTGTTATCATATGGCACAAGGTCCTTTGTTTCACATGGCTAGAAGCTGGTTCCTTTCTAAGTTTCCACAGGGTCACTTGAACAGAAACCAAGATGGGGAGTATTTAGGCCTGTAAAAATGACTAGATCCCCATAGGCCAGGTGGGGATTAAAAAAGTTTGAGGCACATAGTTTCTGGGTAATTTAATCATTTTATTAATAAGGCCAGCACATTATTAATAGAAGGATGGTCATTTGACTTTCTCTCTGACCAAAGATCCATTATGGCAGTAGGCTAACAATTTATATATATGCCCAGGTATTCCTAAGGGGTGCCTAATCAACTCTGATTGGTTAACACAAAGTTTAACTGAGGAGGTGGAGGTATCTTGGGGTACATAACTTAGGTTACTCAAATCTTTGTCAAAGAGACATCGATTTCCATATCACCTGTCTTTGATAATAAGGAGAATCAATATTTTTTTCAGACCTTTTGGAGTGAACACAATGAGCAATAAACCAAACTTAGAATTCCTTTTACTGACTGATTAGATCTTGGTCTGGGTAAATCTCTAAGAGACTTTTCCCACACTGGTTGATTTCTGGATGAGGAAGTATAAAAGGGCAAAAACCTTGGTCCTGATTCAATAATTAGTTATTAAATATGTGAGAAATATTCATTTTTCACAGTCAGTATACCCCTATTGCATACTACTCATATTTTGCCAAAATTAATATTCCCTAGTTAATTTAATATATTTATTACATAGGACTGTCTTTTCAAAATTAGTATTCCCTAGATGGTTTAATATTTGCATTTATTGGAATCATAGGATATTAGAATTGTAAGACTGACCTTTCAGACATCAAGCAGCCTAACATAGTCCTGTATTCTAGTAGAGTAAAATCTTCCTGAGGGTAGGACTGTTACACTTGTGTCTTTGTATGCCAAATGCTAGTATGGTACTTTGCACAGAGTAGATATTTAATAAATATTTTTTGGAGTTTAATTGAATTAAACTAAATCACTTCATTTTACAGCGTGGGAACTGAATGAAGTTCAGAGGTTAAGTAACTTACCCAGGGTCACTAATTACGTTTTCCTATGTTCTAAACCTTTTCTTTGTATCCTTATCACAGTTCCTGATACCTGTTAAACTCTTAAGACATGCCTATTGATGGACTGACCTCAGTTATCTGCTGGGGTAGCTTCAGAGCAGTTCCAAGGACAGAAGCTTCTGTGGTCTCCTTGGTGGAGAATGTTCTGTGAAAGGACTGCAGGGGTGGACTGGATAGTGGTTTTAACATCCCAGGAGGGGAAGCTGCAGATGAGGCAAGTCAGGTAGCAAAGAGGAGGTAAATTAGAGGTAAAAGCATGGATAAGGGCTGGCTCTTTGGGATGGTAGAGCAGAATCTTGAGGCAGGAGTGTGTCCACTTTGAACCTCTCTCAGGAGTGATCATCCTGGAAGCAAAACCATTTCTTCACAGTTATGCTTGCTTGTTTTTAAATGGCAATAATAGGAGTACTGAAAAGTTAGGAATCCTGTTTTTTTCTTTCTGTGAAATAACCCATAACAATGAATAACATGGTTATTGTCATTGATTATCATTATTGTTTGTAGTCTTGCTGATAATGATAGTGGCTTAATTTTATATGAACAATTTACAAAGTCCATTTGATCCTCCTAACAACCAGATGAGATAAGATATACAAGGGTCATTACTCCTCCCTTTTTTTCCCTCAGATGAGGGGCCTGAGTCTCAGGCAAGTTAAATGACAAGAGATGTTATGGTATATCAGGGAAGGAAAACTGAATTTGGGGCCCAAGGGTCTGGGGTTCTATTTTGGTTCTTATGTTTGTCAGTTTTGTGATCTTGGACAAGGCACTTAACTTCTCCGTGTCTCAGTTTCCTAATCTGTAAATTCAGGAGGTTAGCCTAGATGTTTTCTATGGAATCTTCCAGTCCTAACTCAATGATTCCATAATCCTAGGACTTTCTCATCTTCACAGAGCTGGGACGTCTTCTCATTCCAAAACTTATGTCCTTCCTCAGTAGAATCTAGAGCTAAAATGAGTCTCAGAGAGCACCTAGTACAACACTCTCATTTTACATTTCAGGAAACTGAGACCTAGGTAGGTTAACTAACTTGTGGAAGGTCATGCAACTAGTAGCAGCAGAGGAAGGATTCAAACCTGTTGTCTTGTGACTCCAGAGCCAGTGATTTCTGCCTCCTTACAAATTCGGGAGGGGGAAAAGATGCTGCTTTTTTCTGCTCCCATATGTCTGTCCTCATATTTCAGATAAGCCGTTTTTGATACTAATAAAAAGTTAACTGATTTACAGCTGTTAGGTTAAAAATGAGAAATCTCAGGGCAGCTAGGTAGCACAGTAAATAGAGCACTGCCCCTGGAGTCAGGAGAACCTGAGTTCAAATGTGGCCTCAGACTTAGCATGTATAGCTGTGTGACCTTGGGCAAGTCACTTAACCCCAATTACCCTGCCTTCCCCTCCTCAAAAAAACAACAACAAAAAAAAAAATAGTGAGAACTCTATACCCCTTTATATCAAGGTAGGCTTTCCCTTTAAAACAACAAAACAAGACTATTTGGTTGATCCCCTATTTATTAAGTTGTTTCTATTGTACTAATTGACCTTAACATTGTTTCACCTAAGGCTGGTTTTCTCTTGGAACAATTAGCTATATAACAACTTTATCTTCTTGTAGTACTTTTTAAACTTACAAAGCCTTGGATCCTAAAAGACTTGTGAGAACTGACAGTATTATAGGTGGGAAAATTGAGGTTTGTCACAGAAGTAGGTAGTGGAAGAGAGAAGACCAGGCCACTAGATTCTCAGGCCCTGCATGCTTTTACCTCTCACTGTAACATATATTGACATGTAACATACATACTAAGAAGTTGTAGAAGTTTGTTTTGTGCAATAGATGATTTCCTGTGTAGCTTAGTTTTCTGGGGATTACTAGGCTATTAGAAATAAATGTGATTTTCTATAGTGTTAAAATTATTGCAATACATATGAATGTTTCATCGAATGTCTATATTAATTTTTAGAATTTTGTCTATATTAATTCTCTATATTTTTAGAATTTTCATCAATTAGAAATAGGTTAAGATTTATAAGGCCCACACCTCAGGAGTGGGTATATTTTGAAATGGTAAAGAAAGTTGTCATGTTACCGTTACAGACGGACTTGAGTTTTGTCCTAAATTTCAGTATTCAGATTATGCCTTGAAATGATAGCCCTCTGAGAGTGGAATTAGGGGGAATTAGGTGTGACCAGCACAACAAAGCCCCATTACTTTCCTTTGTTGAACCATGGAAATGACTGGCTTCAGTAAAGCTTATTGAATGAGTGAATAAATACATGAATAATGAGGTTTTCTCCTGAAATGAGATTTTCATAGGATCAGGGATTTAGATCTGGAAGAAACTTTAAAAATTAACGCTAGTTAAACACTCTCATATCCTAAATGAGGAAATTGAAGTCTGGTGATGTGAAGTCATTTGCCCACAATCACTCTGACTTTAAATTCAGCCTTCTTTTTGCTCTTTTGCCTTGCATCTGGGCTATAATGAAATTTTTAGGTCTTTTTATTTTGGCAATCTAAGAAGATTAAACCTGAAAAGAAACATTTTAGCCAAAGGAAAAAAAAATCAATGAGTTAAGAAATTAATTTAACAGTAAGTTATCTACAATGATATATCGTGGTATTTAGAATTCTATTTTCTCTTTAACGGCTTCTTTTAATTTTTTGACCTTGTATTTTTATCTTTTTCTCCATTTACAACCACATACATCCCTTCTATGGAATATCATTATTTTCACATTTGTCTCTTTTTTCTCATTAAAGTGTCAGTGCTGTATCATACATGGCTTTTTTCTTGAGTAAAAACCATTGATTTTGTCTGATTTCCTTGTAAACTTCACAGAAACCTTTAGGTGATGTTTCTGTGGAGTGATGAATGTAGGTTTCCATAGATACTTGTATGTGAAACCTCCGGAAACGGTCAGTGTTGCAATAGAACAGATGGTGTAAGAAAGGGGGCTGCTGTTCATTGTGTGTACTCCATAAATGCTTACTGTCACTGCTGCGAAAGTTTCATTAATAATGGAAAGGAAGTGTGAGGGTTAGAGCTGACAGTTGTATGTGACAGGAGGGATTGAATTGTTACCTGAACCATGCACAGGGAAGTGTTTTCAAACACCTTGGGGTTACTGATGATTAGGAATTGTGTTATTTCACAAGAATGACTTTTTGACGACAATAATAATTTTGGAATGAACAGACATAACTTCACTGAGCAGTAAGAGATGATTGATAACAGGCACTCACCTTTGGACTTATTGAATGCACCTGAAAGTGGCTTACCTGAGGATGGAGCCTATGAATGATTAAGACCCAAGAGTGGAAATCAAAGACCCTATGTGGTTAACATCTGTAAGACTTCAGCTAATAGAAGGGCAGTAAAGATGTGCTGAACAAATGACTGAGTCATACGCTTATTAAAAAGATGATAAATTCCTTACCCTTTTTGTTGTTCAGTTGTTTTTTTCAGTTGTGTCTGACTCTTCTGGAGCCCATTTGGGATTTTCTTGGCCAAGATGCTAGAATGGTTTGCCATTTCTTTCTCCAACTCTTTTTACAGATGAGGAAACTGAGGCAAACAGGGTTAAGTGACTCACCCAGGGCCACACAGTTTAGTGTCTGAGGCCAGATTTGATTTCAGGAAGAGGAATATTCTTTACTGTAGTCCCAGCACTCTATCCACTATACCACATAGATGCCTTTTACCCATACAAAGGTAAAATTAACAGGTTTTGGTAACAAACTGGTTATTTAGTGGGTGTGACCTGGATGTGATCCAGCAAACACATAGAGAAAAAAAGTCAGATAATTAGAGGAAGAGAGAGAAGAACTAAAAGGGAAGAAAGTATCGAGGACAAGAGGTCAAGAAGAATGAAGATTGAAAAAAGGCCGCTGGATTTGGCAATTAGGATATCATTGTTAACTTTGGAGAGAGTGATTTTGGTTGAATGATGAGACTGGAAACAAAATTGTAAGGAATTAAATAAATGACAGTAGAGGCAGTAGAGGTACCTATTTTAGATGGCCTTCCCAAAAAAAAGTTTAGTCATGAAAGGTTGAGCAGAAGAGATAAAGATGATAGTTAGCAGAGATGGAAGGATAAAATGAGAGTATTTTTCAGGATGGGATGTTTTTAAAAATAAGAATTTTGCATGTAGTAGGAAAGGAAGCAGAAGAGAGGGAGAGATAGAAGATAAGTGTTAGAGTGGAGATGATAGAATGGGAAGTCTGAAGAGTCAGGAGAGAATGGAATCATCTGTATAGAAAGAGGGGATTGTCTTGGTAAGGAATAGAGTCACCTCTTTGTGTGAGACAGTGGTAAAGGAGGAGATTGTGGAGGAAAATATCTGAGTGATATGAAATGAGGAGAGAAGCCACAACTCTCAGTGAATGTTCTCAATTTTTTCTGTAAAATATGTAGCAAGGCTCTCAATTAAGAAGGTGGAAGGTGAAGAACCCATGAGAGGTTTGAGGAGGGATATAGAAAGGTTTAGAAGAGCTGTTGTGAAGAGTGGGATAGTGAGTTGATAAGGAATGTGTAGAAGGATTGCCTAGCAGTGGTGAGGACTCAGTTGAGGTTGTAACATAAATTTGTAGTGCATCCAGTTAGAATGGTTGTGTTGTGTAATTTTTCTCTATTTATGCTCAGGAACACATACATAGTAGCAATCACATTAGATGGTGGGAGTGATCTAAGGCTAAGACTTGACAGGGCATAATCAACAATATTATAAGGAGACCAAGGTCTTAAGAAAAGAAGACAGTTTATAGTTGAATTGGATCACCAAATGGTCAACATGGGGAAAGGAGGAGAGAGTGACTAGTATAGAGGTGGTGACCAGGGAGAGAACTGGGAGTTTGAGGGAGTAGAATTCACATGCTGATCAAGAGTAGAATTTGGTATGGGCAGGCAGAAAATGAGGTGGAAAGCCAGTAGATTGTGATCAGATAAGGAAGTTTCAGGGGTCTTAAACATGAAGGTTCTTGAAGATGGTGTACTTGTAGGTGATGGCAAGATCAAGGGTATGACCATTTTTGTGGGCAACTGAGATGGGGTGGAGGAATAGGTCTTGGGAAGTGTATAGGTTGAGGAGTGTAGCAGCAAGCACCCCAGCGTCCCCAGGGTTGATGCCACCACAGGGTCTTGGATCTGCTTTGATAAAGGAAAGCAACTCAAAATGGGTTAACAAGCTTACTTTAATCAGTCAAACATGTATCGTTTACCTAGTTCAGGGGAAAGAGGTCAGCACCCCGAACTTCAGAATATACAGACAGAATTATCAAGACAAAAACAGATCAAGTAGACAGATTTCCAAACTGTCCAACTATTACATCCATACCAAACAACATCTGGGTTTCAAAGCCGGGGGGGGCTCTGGACAACGGCTTTCCAGAGTTTCATCTGATCAAATCACAGAACACTCCTCAAAGTGAGCCCCAACACAAAGCTACACATCAAGGCTTATATAGCCTTCTCCTGGCTCAGAGAATGTAACAACCTTATTGACTCACTGGCCAATCAAGAAGTATCTACTGAAAAACAAGCCTCCCACCCCAGGCTCCAGGTGCACTTTAGCCTAGGGGCAGGGAAGATCTTAAAAATTTACATTTCCATTACAAGGAGGCAGGAGTATAGGGCAGGAGTTGGGGAGAAGAAAGTGTGAGCCTGGTACAGAACTCATTGAGGAATGAAAGAATGATCTGTAGACAACAGCTAATAGAATTTTGATGGGATACCGGGTTTCCCCGATAATAAGACCTATCCCGAAAATAAGCCCTCCCCTTACTGTGTAAGATTCCTCTAAAATAAGCCATCCCCCGAAAATAAGCCCTATTGAGATTGCTACTGTAGTGAAGGTGATCCCCTGTGCTACACGCTACATTACGGTACCCTCTGTAT
>NW_027185798.1:49305357-49315236 GCF_028583685.1 Petaurus breviceps papuanus
CCCCCCCGGGTGAAACACACGCTGCACTCCGAGCTACATCCAATCAGAGCTGCAGCAGTGAGCATGTCATCCTGTTCTTCCCCAGTGATTTGCTTATTGAATAAAGGTACATTTTTTTGTTCACATTTACCTGTTTATTAAAATTGCTGTCAATGTTCATTAAAATAAGCCCTCCCCTGAAAATAAGCCCTCTGGTGTTTTTCTGTCCAAAAAATTTAATAAGACAGTGTCTTATTATCAGGGAAACACGGTAGAAGATGTGGATTGTATGGATTTCAAAAGAGGAGGGGCTGCTGAGTGATGGTGGTAGGGAGAGAAACTGGAAATGACAGTGGGAAGTAAGAGTATTAATAGAGCCAAAAGGAATGAGTGAAGGTGCAGTCAATACTGGAAAGTATGGCTAGGACATCTTTGGCATTAGGGGGGACCCAGGTTTTAGTCATTGCCAGAAGACAGAAGGAGTGGGAGAGGAAAAGATTTCACATGAAGGCAATTTTATTATCGATGGCAGAGGCATATGTGGAATGAGTGGGTAGTGTTTGAGACTTTGGGGTGGAAGCATTGAGGAGAATGGGAATAAGGGATTAGGTTGTGGTGGATGGGGAACAGGTTTTGGGTACTGACCTACAGGGATTCAGAATCACTGGCATGTGTGGGGTATGATGTCAATCATTAAGTGAAAGGCACCTCCACCCTTCCCTCTGAAGACTGGATATGAGGCAGAAGGCATGTACAGCATGAGATGGAAGATACACGGTCAGATGGAAGGTCTCTGTTTCTCTTCTCCTTTTCCATCTGAAGTTTGGAGATCAGGTGGGACAGATGACACAGCTGTCTTTCCTCTCTCTTTTTTCAGGGGGCAGCACAGTATGTCATCAGGTAGTTGAGTCTTACCTCTCTTCCCATTGGAGGCTGGAGCTTGGGTATATATATAGCAGGAGGTAGGAGTTGAGATTGTGCAAGTAGAGATGAAAGTTGCCTTTCTGCAGATGGAAGTTTTGCTCTAGTATGCAGCAGGAGATGGAGGAGATGGAAGGCTCTGTTTATCTCTCTTTTTCCTACCTGAGACTAGAGCTCAGAAGTTGAGACTTATGGTCATGCCAATGGAAGTCTTGACCAAAGGTGTTTATGGAGCACATCCTATAGGTTGTCAGAATGGAAAAGACATTGTAGTCCCTATAGATGATGAAGCACTATTGATGCTTCTGTTGGTGGGTAACATTGTGCTGCTTGTGTCAAGTTCCTAAACATCACAGGGTCTCCTCATTCCTCATATACCTGTTGGTTTTTAATATTTAAATGTTTGCATTAGTTTCATGAGTGAGACCCATGACCATTTAAGAGAGATTTGCTGATCAACACACAGAGGAAACATCAGTGGATAAAGACTTCATATTAGTAAGATTATGTCATACAGCTGGATGGACCATCCTTTAGTACTTAGCTCTTGGGTAGGATAGCGGCTACTAGAGGCAGTAAATAGAGAGCTGACCCAGGGTGCTCAGTGCCTCAGGCCAATCCCTAAAACAGTAAGTTGCAGAGAAGATACTTATCAGCATTGGTAAAGGGAGTTCACTTAGGTGAGAGTTCCCTGTATCAGTGCAGTGAAGGGCCACTTCCAATCCCTATGGAGATCAGGATGCTAAAATGTACTATGAGCTAGGCTCACATAAGAATAGGTGAAGAAGAGAATGGGTCTCACTAGGGTAACTGGGCAATTCTTTCAATGATTCCAAGGTGTTCCTTATTAGGACAGTCCCTCTTTTTAATAACGAATATTCACCATATTTTTTTTCTTTTATGGATTAATTACTATGGCCCAAAATAAATATAATAGGATTGTAAATCATGGAAGACCATGATCTTTAAAACCAATTAAAGATGCAAATGATATGAGAGATAATAGAACTAATAGTAGGTGGCATATACCTTCAACATCTCACCCACAATCATTCACATGCAACACTTAATGCAAAAGATGTCATCCATTCCATGTATCACCAGAAAAGGTGAGCCAAACATGTTGCAAGAGAGGGGAGTAGATGATGGCCAGCTTAATGGCTACCCTGGTGTATAAGAGACCTAGAAGCAGTCCTCTATCACATTGGGTAGATTCCATATGAAAGATTTATGGAAGATCAGGAAAAAGAATTGTGCAGGGTGTGAAGGCATGAATTGGGTTGAAATCCGTATTAGTGGAGCGATTAAAAACATTTATAAATCCATAAAGATCCCGGGAAGATATTGTAGCTATTAAATATAATAGCAATATTATAATTATTTATGCAAATGAATTATAACAATAGTTACGATAATTATAAAATTTCATCATAACAATAGTTTTGCTTCTAAATCTTAGATCTCTGATGTTCATTAAATTCAAGTGTCCAAGATAGATATTCCATCCAGAGATGGAATAGAGATTAATAAAAGAACACAGTTACTACTAGAAAACAGAATCTTAAATCTATATTCCAGAAAATAGGACATATGCCTCCTATAAAAAGCCAGAATAGGCTCATTCTATATAGAGAAATTAGTCCTATTCCTTAGATTAGGCATTCTGAACTTTAGGTCCATGAACATGCTTTAAAAAATTGATGACTATATTTTGATATAATTTATTTCTTTTGTAATCCCATACATTTTACTTTATTCATTTAAAGATGTAATTCTGAGAAGTGGTCCATAGATTTCTATAACGTGTCAAAGGGATTCAGGACAAAAAAAAGGTTAGAATCTCCACTCTGGAGTCACCAGACATCTTATTCATGGTAACTTAAGTTTCTAAACTTGCAAACTTCCTACCTCCTACTTCCTTAACACCCTCCCACTCCCACCCCATATGGAATGAGGTGGGTAATCTTAAGACAATGGAGCAGATTCTTGTGGACTGGACTCAGACTTAAAACAAATGTCCTTATCTGTAGGGGCAGAAATCTGTTATCTCTGAGCTGGGAGTAACACTTAGGATTTTAGCATAAACATTGAGGGAAAAAGGAATCTGCTTAAGTGTTTGGCCCTCATCTTTGGTGGGGGAGGGGGTGGGAAGGGGCATAGGATATGACTTCTGCTCTTCCAATCTATCTTGGAAAGTATGGGTGGAAACTACAAAAAGTGTATCCAACAATTTCTCCAATATGCTCCCCAGCTTTCACCATGAAATGAATTTTTCCACCGCCATTGGTTTATGTATTATTTTAAGCATGACAGTTCTTTATTTCTAATTGATTTTCCTTTGACGGAAGTCCCTCATGTTTTAGTTTACCATTTCTTTTTCCCTAGTTTATTGGTGGAAAGGACAGGGTGATAGGTTAGTTCTAAGAAGAGCTTCATCCTAATTAAGGCTGTCTCTAAATGGAATACAGTTATCCCTTCCACATCTTGGGGGTTAGGGGAATGCCCACCCTCCCACCCCCAATCTGGAAAATCCGTGTTAAATTTTTGGCCCTCCCTTTGTACCAGAGAAGTCTGAATTATCATGGTACTAAAAGATAAAATAGTTAATGTTATGCAATACTATATATGTATATATATATGTATATTTATTATGCATTTCTGAGTTTCTAAGCTTCCCCCAAACTACCCCCAAATTCCCATTTGATTTCTTATGTTGACCAGCAATATATTAAAACTTTTATGGAAATACATGATGGAGAAGGGTTCACTGTAATGACCTGCTCTAAGTTCCTTAGCACTTAGATCTTCAAACGGAGGTTAAATGAACATTGCTTATTAGGGATGTTTTAGATGGATGAGGTGCATATTTTAAGTACTAGCAGGGCAAGAGTACCTTTAAGGTCCTCTCCAAGTAATAGTTTCTATTAAAATGATGATGATTTTTTCATAAAGAATCCTTTTGTTCGATAATCTGATTCAATAAATATTTACTAAATGCCAATAATGTGCAAGGTACTGAGCTAGGTTCTGGGGATACAACAATGAAAAGGAACCAGTCTTAGTCCTCAAACAGTTTGCATTCTACTTTGTATTCTAATTTATAATGCAAGCAATCACTCTAATTTATGGCATTTCTTTTAGGTGTACATCTATAAGAATCCCATAGATAGACACATATATTTAGTTTTGTTCAAACTTATGATTTCATAGTGGGAGAGAAGTCCCATGTGGAAACTCTTCCCACTAACAGAGTCCAGCAATTCTTCATTTTGTAATTTACAGTCTTAGAAAGCCACCTGGGCAACTTTGAGGTTAAGTGACTTGCCCAGGGACACACAGTTAGTATGAAACAATACTTAAATCTAGGTCTTCTTGACTATTCACTACACCCTACTACCTTTCTTACACCTTGCTACCTACCCTCTTCCTCTAATCAAGCAGATGTAGACCTCAAGAAAATCCTAGGGAGGACTACTCTACTGTCAGAAGCCTGCCAGATAGCTTTATCACCATTTTACTCTATGCCAGTTCCTGGAGTGGAATAACTCTTCACTGTATCCTCTGTTGATGAATTCATAACAGCTGTTTATTGACTCCCCTGATTGAGTAGCACTATTTGAAGAGATCCTTGGCCCCACGAGATGTCCATTCCTAAGAAAAATGACCTAAGTTTGAGTTGACTACTTAAGCAGTAGCCATCAGACTCTGTCCTAGAATGATTTATTACAAGAGAGAACATGACTTTCACAGCATTATACTTTGCAAATGATTTCTTCTACCCACTGAGAATCCTTGAATCAGATTTGTTTTTCAGATGTATTCATCTATGTTCTTCTGTGCTGAATTGTGTTCCCTCTTCTACCCACACTTCTAACCTAACTACACTTACATTCCCTCTGCCCCCACAGCCTCCCAATTTAGCGACAACCTCATTTAAAACAAATGAATGCCCTTTACTTCTCTCTGATTCTGTAATTTGTTTGAGAAGTCCCTTTATGGTTCATCCTCTAGACTTTATCTCTTCCCACCATTTTATAGTGTTTTAATATAAAATCTTGGTTTTCCTCATTTCTTTTCCAAACTCATGGAATCTGTGTTTTAATCCATTACTGTAACAAAGATTTAAATTATAAGCCTTGCAATTTTGCCTTTTGGCCCTCCTCTCCAGGTGGGAAAGAAATCCTAATTAAGTACAGTAAACGCTTTACTCTTTTCCCTCCTTCATACCTACCCTATAGCTTGCCAATATAAACCCTGCCAATTTAAAATCCAGGGGCACTGTATCTTGTCAGGAGGCTGGCAAATCCAAATTGTCACCTCTTATCACAGAAGGCAAGGCAGAATCCTTCGACTTCTTTTTCACATTTCCATCATACCGACTTGCCTGTGCCCTTTGCCAAATCCAATTGTATCTTCATTTCCAATGGCAATGGAAAAATCCAAGAGAAAAATTGACTGTAATGTATAAAATCAAGTTCTGCTCATTTTCTTAGCATCCTCTGGTCTCCTTTCTCTGCAAGTGAATGCTTTTGTTTCCAACTCATCATCCTGAAGAAGGCTTCCATCAGTGCTATCATATTCTGTATTCCAGACTCTTAACAGATACATTGACCCTATTGCCCTCCCCATCTGTACTACCAGCATAGGAGTTTTTCTAATTATTTAAAAAAGAAAAAAAAAAGCTTCATTCCCCTTTGGATTGAGCAGATGCTCATCTCTCTGTACCTCCAATGCATTCTTTCCCCCGCCTCTGTTACTACATAGAGCAAGACTAATTAATTTTCTGTATGGAAGCTCTGTCTTCTATATCAGGGATGGTTTATTAGTGTGGAAAGTGAAGTCAAAGGACCCGAGTCCAGCTCTACTACTTTCTACCTGTGTAACCTTGGGCACCTTCCTTGGACAGGGTCTTTGAACCCTCAGGTTCCTCATCTGAAAAATGTAAGGACTGGACTAGCTGGCTTCTGAAGTCCCTCCTGGTTCCAAATCTATAAAGAAGGGATCGACCTTGATCATTTAATGATGAAGGGAGCACCTCACATTAAAACATGATTTTGAGATTGATTCTCAAATGAAGTCCTATTATAATCTATCTTCTCGTTGACTTTTCCATTTCTTTGTTCCTGCTTAGAGGGAAACAACCATACCCTATTTATCTATATACTCTTAAATGACTGAATAATGCCTTACATAGCCACTCAGTAAATGCTTAGTTAACAGATGTCTGTCTAGTCAACTTCCTTTAGGAAGGGTTCCAATTATTTTCCTCAACTTTTTTGATATTCTCAATTTTTAAAAAATCAACTCTTTTCTATCTGTACTGTCAGAATTGCTATCTAGCCATAGAGAATTAAATATAGCCCTAGAGCCAAATAAAAATAGGAAAGCATTAATTCCATTAAAAGAGGAAAGAAAATGCTAAGTAGAAGTTACGAAATCAACCAGAAAAAAAAAAATTCTCTATTAACTCAAAAATGCAGTAAGAAATATTTGAAAATGAAGACATTCTATAAAACCCTTAGGGATTATGCGAAAGCACCATGTGCTAATGAAATAAACTTTCATTAAATAGGCTTTCATAAACTACTGTAACTGACCCCTGAGGTAGCATATTTGTCCATATAATTTCCCCTATTGCCTATTTCTCTTCCTTCAGTTTTCAGGAAGAAGAAGAAGACTCTTTTTTCCTACTTTATTTCCCACTAGCTATCTTCCACAATTAGACATTTCAGACTTTAGTTAGATTTAGGAGCTGCTATTTGAATCCATGAATCAGTGATCTTATGAGAGGATCCAGAAGGTCACAACCAAGACCCTGAAAGAGGTTGGGGTTCACACTGAGAGAAATGTTTATTAATAACCAGTGATTTGGGGAGATCCCAAGTTTTACCCCCTTTTTCTAAAGTCCTGATTTCAGATGTTCAGTTCCTTGAAGGATATAACTGATAATAAGACTGTACTAACTTTCTTAACAATATTGTTCAGAACCTGGGGTTGGGGGGATATTTGGGTATGGGGATGGTTTGGGGGGTGGGACATTGTCCTCTACTCAGGTTTGAGTGAGGATAAATTCTTTGAGTAGATTGTTCAAAGCTGGGGCCTGGTCTGGGTATAAGGATAGTCTCTCTTTGACATGATGTCACTCTAAGACCTCCATTGTAATATAGCCCAGCCTCTCTTTGTAATCTTCATTTCCTCATTAATTGTTAACCAATCAGAGTTGATTGCCACCCTCGGGAACACCTACTTTTCCAAAAGCATATAAACTATGAGCCCACTGCTATGAGGGGTCTTTGATCTAAGAGAGAGACAGCAAATGAATATCCTTTTCTTGATAAACATTCTGGCATTATTAATAAAATGATGAAATTACTCAGAAATTATGTCTCTCGAACTTTTTGAATGTCACAACAACAAAAGGAACTGAGAATTTTAAGCCTGGAGAAGAAAATAATTAAGAGGGACAATGTAGCTTACCTTTAAGAATTTAAAGGGCTGCCACTTTGAAAAGGTATTAGTGTTGTTCCATTTGGCTTGAGAAGGCAGAATCAGAAGCAATGGGTGGGAGTTATAAAGAGGCAAACTTAGTTTGATATAGGAAAATCTTCCTAAGAAGTAGAGCTATCCAAACACAGAATGGTCTGTCTTGGGGGAATCTTCAAGGATGTATTGGATGATGACCTGTTGGGTGTGTTGGAGAGAAGATGTTCTGTTAGATGCAGGTCAGACTAGATGGCCTTTGGGGTCATGTCTAACCCTGAAGTTCTGTGATTCTGTAAGCATCAACCTCAGGGATGATCAACCTGGGGTCTGTGAATGTCTTAAAAATATTTTGATGATTGTATATCAATGTAATTTGTTTTCTTTCTATCCTATGTATTTTGTTTTATGCACTTAAGAGCATTCTTTTAAGAAGGGGTTCAGTAGACTGCCAAAGACACACACACACACACACACACACACACACACACACAGGTGAAGAAACCCTATCTACTCTGTCCAGCATGATGGGAGGTGGTGTAACCCACCCTGCTGAATCTTGGCTGCTGTAGGGAAACTTCTGGATGATTCTGAATAGAGCAGGAAGAGGGAAAGGGAAAGGAATAAGCACTTATATCACCGCTACTATGCATGTGCTAGGTACTATGCTTTTTACAAAGATTATCTCATTTTGGGGGTGGCTAGGTGGCGCAGTGAATAGAGCACCGGCCCTAGAATCAGGAGGACCTGAGTGCAAATCTGGCCTCAGATACGTAACACAACAAACTGGCTGTGTGACCTTGGGCAAGTCATTTAACCCCAATTGCCCCTCCAAAAAAAAGCCAAAAAAAAGATGATCTCATTTGATCCTCACAAACAGTCCTGTGAGGTTGGCACAGTTATCCCAATGTTACAGTTGAAAACACTGAGGCAGACAGAACTTAAGTGATTTACCCAGGATTGCATAGCTAATAAGTGTCTCAGTCTCGATTTGAACTCAGGTCTCCCTGACATCAGACCCAATGCTCTATCCATTACACCACCTAGATGCCTAGATTCAGGATCATGAAACTCAGAGCTAGAAGGAACCTTAGGAATCATGTTAAAGATCTAGCCACTAAGACCTACTGATGGAAAAAAGTACAGAAAACTCGAATGAGTAAATAATGGATATTAATTTTTAAAGTGTTAAGTATAGTGCAAAACAGAGCCAAGTGCCTATAGCCTCAGGAATTGGTACTTTGGCATTGAAAACAATACATACATCAGGGAATCATTCCTTTAGTTCTTCTGGCCCATCAGTCTATTTTCATTTTCAGCACGATGTGTTCATTTTTTGACACATAGACTGTGGCCCAATATGATTGTAAACAGCTCTGACAATATCACTGCAGTCATATACAGATGCCTTTTATTTTCCTCTACTGGAGTACCCCAGTGTCTCATCATAAGTGGGCAGAAGGAACTGTGAGCTTTAGAAGGCTAGGTCCACAGAGCCTGCACTATGCTAGTTAGACAGTCAGAACTGGAAAGGCCTAAAACACGGGCTCACCTGATGATCGAGTGTTCACCAGACATTTGAGGGCCCACCTAAGTCTGGAGAGATTGGTCCGCTAGCCACAAGACTGTCTATGAATTGACCTGGGTAGGGTGAAGGGACTTCCCCTGATGAAATCAGAACTCTGACAGATCCTCAAATGAACTGAATATCTTTTTCATTCACACACATAATTTTAATACTTAGTAATAACCTCTTAAATAGATAAATGAATCAACAACTTCCTAACAGGATTCAAAGGGGACATGGGGTTTGTTCATTTTGAGGCCGGCTGCTAGAGCTTCCTCCTTTCCAAACTTGCCCACTACCTTTGAGGCTATCCTCCTCATCCCTAGGGGTGAGGTCTAGGTATCATTTTTAACACCCATTATCTCCTCTCTCTCCCCTCCCCGAATCCAATGTGTTGCTAGGCCTGTCCATTTTACCTTTGCAACATCTTTATAATGTGCCCCCATCTCTCCTTTGCGGCTGCCCCGAGCATGCTGCAGTCCTCATCTCCTCATCCCTGGACTATTGCAGTAGCCTGCTGGTGAGTTAGCCTGTCTCAAGTCTCTCTGTACTCTAGTCCATCTTTCATTTAACTGCCAAAGAATTTTCTAGAGTCTCAGCATGACCATGTCACCCCTTTACTCAGTAAACTCTAATAGCTCTCTATCACCTCCTGGATCAAATACAAAATATTCCACTTAGCATTCAAAACCCTTCGTGATCTAACCTCTCCTGTCTTTCCAATCTTACATCTTGTGTTTTACCTCCGCCCTCATATACTCTTTTATTTAGTAACACAAACCTCTTTGCTGTTATAGGAACAAGAAGTTGCATCTCTCAGCTCTGGGCATTTTCTCCTGCTGTTCTTCATGCCTAGAGTTCTCTCCCTCCTCATCTTTGACTCTTGGTTTTTCTGGCTTCCTTTAAGTCCCACATAAAATCTTCCTCTCTAC
>NW_027185798.1:49315246-49315505 GCF_028583685.1 Petaurus breviceps papuanus
AGGTAAATCTTTTTCTTCATCAAGTAAGGGAAGTGGGACAGGAAAAAACAGCAACATTCATAGACTGTTGATCCTTGGTTGTTTTGTGTGTGTGTGTGTGTGTGTGTGTGATATTTGTGACTGCCTTTTATCTGGAAGAGCTTCTTCTTCTTCCTCTTCCTCCTCCTCCTCCTCCTCCTTCTTCTTCTCCCCTATTCCTCCTCCTCCTCCTCCTTCTTCTTCTCCCCTATTCCTCCTCCTTATTGTCCTCCTCCTCCTC
>NW_027185798.1:49315515-49447468 GCF_028583685.1 Petaurus breviceps papuanus
CTTCTTCTTCTCCCCTATTCCTCCTCCTTATTGTCCTCCTCCTCCTCCTCCTTCTTCTTCTCCCCTATTCCTCCTCCTTATTGTCCTCCTCCTCCTCTTTTTTCACCATTTCAACGTATGACTATCAAAGATCTAGTTTTGCTGCTTTAAATGTTGTTGCAGTGACTAATGTGAGAACACAGCCTCCTAGAAACCTAAAATTCTTCTAGCCCTTTACACTTTCCAGTGTGGGCAGAGCTAATTAAAGAAATTATCTTTCTAAATCATGGAAAGCAAGGCTAGTGGGCAGACAGATGAAAAGGACCTTGATTTTCAGGGCCACTACTGAAGCTATCTATAGTCATTATTCTAGTTAATCTCTTCTACCAAGCTGTTTATAAAAGGGGAGTTGCATTTTGGGGGATATGGGAATAGATAGATGACCTGCTTGGCTAGGCACTCACAAAAGCCTTGTGTTTTGGTTTGGCCTTGATAATCCTCATTCAAGTTTCTCAAGATCCAGAATAAAATGTTTGTAAAGGCTGATGGATGGAAATGGCAAGTGCTCCTCCCTGTTAATCAGATGCAGATCTCCATGTCACTTAGCACCTCATTCTTCATTTTGAAAGTTATACACTAATAAGGAACGTCTATAACCTGTCTACTAAGGGGTTGAGTAGGGCGTGTTGTTTCCTGTTCCTTTGCTGGATGGGGCTGCTGCTGGCGTTCCGTTCCAAACATTTTCTCCTATTGGAAGATGAATCATATGCTCAACAACTGAGTTTTAGACATGTTAGAATCTGCCTCTTTACCCGATATTACCTTGTGTAACTCATGGAAATGACATATTTTCTTTGCCCCCTTTACTATACCTATTCCGTAACATTTCATTAAAGGAGGATCCATTGGAAGATTAGCCTAACTTTGTGTAAGAAGTCGTGTTTAATGTGATGTTTTTATTACCAAAAAAATGTGTATAGCTTTTATTAGCAAGTGAGTCAAGAACTCCCAAAGTAACAATGGCTTCTCCATTTTCCTTCCAAGCGGTGTTTTAAGTGCTGTGACTTAAAAATCTAATGTAATTTTTGAAAGTATCTTTGTAATACATTTCCCCCCCCCCCCAGGGTGCCCAGAGGCTAATGAAAACGTGGGTAGCCTTTTAAATCTGATAAACAGGGGGTAGGGAACCTGTGGTCTTGAGGCCACATATAGCCCTCTAGGTCCTCAAGTGCAACCCTTTGACCTGACTCTAACCCTTCAGTCAAATGGCCACAGTTGAGAACCTAGTTTGTCACATGTGGCCTCCAGGCTGCAGGTTCCCCACCTTTTTAAGGAAGGAGATGGTATTACAATACTGACTGACTTTCACAGAATCAGTCTCTGTGACTGTTCCAAGTAAAAGGAGATAAACTGTTTTAAGGAGTGGAGAGGGGTCAGTGGTGTTGGTGACCAACCTGAAAGCCTCTAAAAATCAATACTATCAGTAATTAATAAACATTTATTAGGTGCCTACTAGGAGCCAGGCATCATGCTAAGCATTGGGGATACAAAAAAGAGGCAGAAGACAGTCCCTAATTATTAGATTACGGTCTAGTCAGCTACCCTCTCACCTTTGGCACTTGTTTGAGATTTTGACCTCTGAATTAAACCAGGTGCATTTAAACAGAATTGCAAACTATTTCTATTGAGAAACAAGATGCTGTTATTTAAAGTAACCATTTTTATCCCAGGTTCTTATTCTACCCTTTGTATGCCAATGATCATTTATCATCATTCTGCAGCAACAATCTCTCCATTCTGTAAGAGCTTCCCTCTTTTCTGATCCTCTACACAATACCCATTCTGGTGAACACATTTTTAGGTATTCTGGCAAGGTGTTTTTTTAAGCAATTGGGGTTAAGTAACTTGCTCAAGGTTACACAGCCAGGTGTTTCTGGGTGTGGTGCTAAGTGTCTTAGCCCGGATTCGATCCCAGGTCATCCCGACTCTGGGGCCGGAGCTCTTACTCGCTGTGCTACCTGGCCGCCCCTCTGGCAAGGTTTTGAAAAAAAACTTTATACTACTTAATCTAAGAAGATTTTTTTTTTTTAAGTTGCTTCAATACTGAGGAATTTGAAGTCAATCAGCCTAGTTCCTGGAATTCTTAGGCAGAATGATTATCTGCCATTAGGATCAAATGAATAAACATAAGTAAAATTGCTCTTGTTCAGTCCTTTTTTCAGTCATGTCTGACTCTTTGTGACCTCATTTGGGGTTTTCTTGACAAAGATATTGGAATGCTTTGCCACTTCTCCAACTCATATTATAGATGAGGCAAACACAGTTTAAGTGACTTGACCAAGGTCACACGGCTAGTAATTGTCTGAGGCTGGATTTGAACTCTTTAAGATGAGTCTTCCTAATTCCAAGCTGAGTGCTCTATCCATCGTACCACCTAGCTGCCCAAAAAACTGTAAAGTGCTATATAAAAACTGTCATCACTATCATCATCATCATCATCATCTTCATCATCATTTTTCCTACTTTAAAGCAAATAAGATTGAGAAAACTGAACTGAGAAGCTATGCTGTACTCCCATTTTGCTTTGCCTAAGATTAAGATGTAGAAGTTGTGAGGTTGTTGGAAGTAGATTTATCAGCTCCATCAGCCAGAGGTCAGAGAATTAAATTTACCAAATTGAATCAGGAGGCTGGTGAAAACATTGCTGTGTATATTGCGGAGTTGAGACATTGGTGTCAACATTGTGCCTTAGGGGATTTCTTAGATGAAACGTCGTTGGGTTGCCGTGTTGTAGAGTGCAGGATAAAACCATTCATCATGTCTCTTGACTGAACCAAATAAGACATTTTAATGGCCTGAGTCAAGGTCCTCCATCCTCCTGAGCCCCTTTGTTATATTTACAGCAACTCAGCAGTCCCCTGATATCCTCACCCCAGTCTGCCCCAAGACACAGAGAAGGGCATGTGTTCAAGGTAGTCACTAAGAGAATTCTTTTCAGTTGGTTACCTCTGATGTCGGGATTCAGTTTAGCTGATACACTCATGGTCAGATTAACCAAGTCAATTGAATGAAGCAAGTCAAAAGAATGAATTTTTTCCTAAATAACAACAATAATATTTAATGTTTATTTAATACTTACTGTGTGCCAGGCACTGTGTTGTTCATTGTTTCTTAGTCATGTCAGTCTCAATGACTCCATTGGGGGTTTTCTTGGCAAAGATATTGGAGTCATTTGCTATTTCCTTCTCCGGTTCATTTTACAGATGAGGAAACTGAGGCAAACAGGGTTAAGTGACTTATCCAGGGTCACACAGCTACAGTTATGTGCTTTACAATTATTATCATATTTGATCCTTACAGCAACCCTGGGAAGGAGGTACTAGTTTGATCCTCATTTTACAGATGAGGAAACTGAGGTAGACAAAGATTAAAGAATTTGCTCAGGGTCACACAGTTAAATATCTGAGGTCAGATTTGAACTCAGGTCTTCCTGACTCCAGGTCCAGTGCTCCATCCACTGTACCATCTAATAAGTAAGGTCCTACGATCTGGTTAGTGATACAAAGATGGAAAATGATGTTTGTGTCTGCCTTTGAGGAACTTTCATTCTAATGGAGGCATATGACTTGTATGCCTATAAATATAACACAAGGTGGAATGTGAAAGCAGAAGAGGAGTGATCTAGGGAAGTGAGTTCTAAGAACACATGAAGATAACACTTAGCACAATGCCTGGAACTTAGTAGGCCTATAAAATCCTTGTTCCTTTCCCATCCCCTTCCCTTTCAAAGTAGGAGGTAGCGGTCAAGAAAGACTACATGGAAGAGATGGCACCTGAGGAAGCCCTTGAAAGAAGACAAGATTTTAACAGTTGGCAATGAGGAAAGGGGATCATCCAGAGAAGGGGTCAGCCAGAGTGGATGAGTGGAAGCAGGTTGAGGAAGGGTACAACTGAGGATCCATTTCATAGAGAGAGCAGCTTGGCAGGAATCTAGAGCGTAGGAAGGGGCAATTATGTGAAAGGAGGTTGGAAGTGTAGATTTGAATCATAGTGCAGGGCACTATGAATGCCAAAATAATGAGTTTTTATCCAATTCTCAGATTTTGAAGGTTTCTGAGCATTGGTATTAGGGCATTAGATAGACTATTTTGGCAGCTGTGTGAAGGAGGGATAGGAGAAAGGAGAACCTAGATACATGGAGAATAGTTAGAAGGCAAAAACTGATGTTCATGCCTAGAGATTATGTGCTTAATGCATACTTTCCCCCAAATATAAAAATAACACTGACATAGTTTTATGGGATATAGTATCACCTAGTATAGGTGATCTTTGCCATGTTTCAGTAGATAAACTATAACCCACAAAAGGTTTATTATATTTTGAAGAATCAATTATTAAGGATGTTATTTATATGTACTTAATATACTACTTGATTAGAATAATTTTCGTGATTTCATCCATTTAAGAAGTGGTTACAACAGACAGTAAATGAAGACTATCAGTGCCTGTTCTTTGCCTTACTTGGGGTAGGGCGATCTTGGCCCACTAGGCAATGAGTCTTCGAATGATTTCTGCCTCATTCTGTATGTCCTTTGGAAAGTAATTTAATTTCTCTCTGTCTGCATTTGTAAAATTAGAATTTGTATAACAATCTTTTAGAGATATAGAGCACTGTATAAATGCTAAGTCCATTACAGTTATTGAATATGCATTAAGATACATAATTTTGTGAATGTGAATTCATCAGATAGTAAAACAGGCATAAAAAATCTCTCCTTACCATTCGCATCTTCCCCCACTCCCAACTCCCATCAAAAGCTAGTGATCTCCTGGGAGAAAATCATTTTAGTACTTAATACAAGCAATCTTTTAAAAAAAAAGTGTGAAGGATTTTGTTTTTGGTAATTTTCCCCTCCGGTGTCTTTTCTAGGTTTTTAAGGTTTTGTTGCAGAAGTGAGTATTCTTCTTTTTATATAGAAAAAGGAATGAACACCATTTGTATTCATATAACCTGTAAAAGAAGAAGTAGCTTTTATCAGTACAAAGGCAGAAGACATCATACTTGGAGCTGATAAGGGTATCTGAACACACATTGGATTTGGTGTCCAGGAGCAGGCAGAAAGCAGAGATGCTTCCCAGTGAGTGCAGGGTGAACTTTAACAGACTGACCTTTAGATGTTCCTCTTTCTGAAATCAGGCTATTACAAGTACTGAAGTATTTATGAGAGGCTGTACCTCCGAAATCCATTCTTGGCTTTGTCTGTTTTTGATAAATTACAGCTGCCTAGCTCAACCGCATTTCCTAATGCTGAAAGCTTTTGTTCTTGTATCTTCAGGATTTTGCAGCCCTGTTTGAACCTCTGTACCTTCCCCTTCCCGCCCAGGTTTTCTTTTCTGATTATACCCTGGATCTGATTTTGGTGCTTCCCCCCATCCCCCAATATTTCTTTTCCTGAGGATGTGATGGACAGGCTGGTCATAGAACCCTGGGAACTGAGAGAGAGCATATAGAGAAAGCATTGCAGGTGACAATGGACTATAGCAGCTGTGGCTGGTTCACTTATCACTGGTGCAGTCCCAGGAGAGGAGCAAACTGCTTTCTTCTCCTCTCTGTGCATGATGTCATTATCCCATTCACGACCCCCACCCATCCACCACTCCCTCCATGAAGAGGGAAACCTACTGAATCCATGGTTCCTCAAAGTTGACTTAGTCTGTGTATAAGGCACTATTTAAATAGGTGAGGTAAGGAAGAACTAGAATGAGATCTTATCTTGGAGTGAGGATGGGAAGCCTGATATCTCACTGTAATATCCCTTAGGCAGCTCAAGGCGATATGTAGATGTAGTAAGATGGGGAAAAAAGTTTAACTTAAAGTAGAATTTATAAAAACACTCAGATCGGTGGCAAAGATAAGCCCCATGGGATAGATGTGAGCCAGCCTAGCACAAAGGGGAGAGAAGATTGCTTTTTGAATACACTGAGTGTATCTCATCCTTTGTTGTCAGCACTGCTCCCCTATGCCTCTCTCCAGCAGCAGACTAGCAGCAGAAGAGAATTTTTACAAAATGAAGGACATTAGTTAGCACCCATACATATTACTAGTATTTCTCTTATACAAAATGGCCATACAGTTTTATGACTTTCCCAAGTGGAAAGATAACCATTTATTCCAGTAACATTTGGGGCTATTCCAAGATACTACTGGAATCCCCAGCCCCCCAGAATCCTGAGATTAGTAGTAGTCAATTGCTCTTAGGGGACCCAACTTAGAAGTACAAATACCCAATTAGGGAGTGAGCCAAATGGGGATCAGAAAGGGAGTAGAAAAATTTTTGTGCTCTTTTGATGTTTAGCTCTTCAGTGCTAGTTTTCATCCCTAAGTTCTGTAATTGTTAACCGTCCTGAGAAGAATATGGGATCAACTTGTTTGGAAACTTTTTCAAAGGACTACCCATTTGTTAGGGTTAATCTGACATCATTCATGCTGAAGATTAGACGAGGAAAAAGCAATGTGACTCTTCTGACCTGATTATAAAATATCATGCTTAACATTTGGTTATAATATTTTGGGAGGGACACCTTGGGATGACAACAAGATGCCTGTCTTCAAATCCAAACCTGCTCGGCCTCAAGCAGCATTGGCAGATGTTAAGTAAGGAAATCTAAGGTCATATTGCACTAACATCATTTCCTCTTTTTTTGTATATAATTATTAGACTGGCAGACTGGGATACTGCTATACCTTGTTTTGTTTGTCCTTCGTTTTCGAAGAGGACCGTGGCATCAGGGAAATGATGATCTGACTTGCAGTTGACTTTGATTTAAGTGAGGGAGGGCTGTGCAAGGTCACTAGCCTCACTTTCTCCTTCAGAGCTATTTGGATCCAGGGACCTGATATTCTTCAGGTTGACTGGAGGTGGCCCAGGAAGCAATGGGAGATCCTGGCCCTTTTAGGCTAAGGCCTTTTTCAGGTACTCATTTAGAGTGAGGTAATGCCCATTCAGTGAATAGGCCTCTTTAAGAAGTCAAGAGATGGCTCTTTAATTAGAAAAAAGAAAAAAAAATCAAGGTGGGAAGGGAACATCCTCAGGGTTGTTGTTCCAAAGACAGTTACCATTGACATTCACTCTAAGCCAGGAGGGCCCAAAATACAGCCACGAAGTGGAGCTTGGGCCGGACCCCTTTTAGTCCAATCTGAGGGAGGAGGAAGGTAGGAAGGAATGTAGCCAGTAAACCCCAAGTTAAGTGGCAGCTTCTGGCCATCAAAATTTACCTTCCTTTGGAGAGGAAAAGGAGGAGAGGGAGAGGGAGAAGACGAGCTGAGTTACCCAACTAGCTGGGTCCCCATTTAGGCAGCTGGGTCTACTCACAGGTTGTCCTATGGTTAATCTAGATGTTAACAAAGCCCTATCAGTGCTATCTCTATGACAGTAGCGAAATGGAGAAAAGATGCTAGTACAACAGCTGATTAACAGCTGGGTAAATGTGTCTTCAGAATGTTGATTTTATAGGTCTATGTCTATTCAGAGGAAGATTTTTATTATTAAAAATCATAAAATTTGTGAGTTGGGAAGAACCTCAGTAAATCTAGTTCAGCTTATCCCCAGAGGAATCTCCATTGTAACATATGTGATGAATGGTTGTCCAGTTGCTTCTTGAAGACTTCAAAGGAGGAGAAAGAGGCTATGTCTTTGAGGGTGTCATAGAAGTTTGTCATCAGTCCCAGTTTTTATTAATAGCTTCCATGAAGGCATTGATTTATGTCTGTCAAATTTACTAAGGACACAAAGCTAGAGAGATAGCTAATATGCTGCATGGTAGAATCAGGTCTTTATATGATCTCGAGAGCATGGAACACTGGGACAAATTGAATAATGTGGAATCTAATTAGGAAAAATGTAAACTTCCACATGGAGATTTAGGTGCTTAAATTTAAGAGCTGGTGCACAGAAAAGCTAGCTAGGTGGCTCACTGGATAGAGCACTGGACTCGGAATCAGGAGGACTCATCTCTCTGAATTCAAATCTGGTCTCAGACATGGACTAGCCGTGTGACCCTGGACAAGTCACTTAACCCTATTTGCCTCAGTTTTCTCATCTGCACAATGGACTAGAGAAGAAAATGGCAAACCACTCCAGTACCTTTGCCAAGAAAATCCCAAATGGGGTCATGAAGAGTCAGACAGGACTGAATGACTGATCCAACAATAGTATATAAAAGCCTTGCAAACTATAAAATGCTTTGCTAGTATTAGGAGTCATAGTAACTGCTGCTATTTAGTATGAGTCAACAGTGTAACATGGGCAATAAAAATGTGCTGAAGTTAAGTCTACAAAGTGAAGGAGGTGACGGTTCTTCTGGGTTGTGCCCTGGTTAGATCCCATTTAGAGGATTGTGTTGCTAATGCTCAAAGTTTCCAATCTCTTAATTTTTCTAAGGCAGAGTCTGCTAGAGTTTATCACTGCTTCATTTTTTCTTATTATTTATATCGACAAATAAACATTTATCTATCACCTACTATAAGCCATGCATTGAATTAGAGAAAAAATAAAAGATAACCCCTGCCCTTAAAGAGTTTATATTCTACTGGAATGATATGCCATGTTCACATGTAGGTAAAAAGCATGTACGTAAAATAAATACTGAGTGATTTCAGGCAAATGCCACCAAACTGAGTGGGCTGAGTCTTGGAGGGAGCAGGGAGTTCCAACAGGTGGAGGTAAAGGAGGAGAGCATTGTAAGCATGGCATATAGCCTTTGCATAGGCACACAAATGCGAGATGAAGTAATGTTAATTGATTGACAAGTATTAAACATCTACAAGGTGTCAAGTACAATATTGCGTGTTGGAGGCAAACTGGAAAAAAGTAATCCCTTTCCTTGGGAAATTTACATTCTACTGAGGGAACAACATATACATTACTAAACATATACAACAAAAATACAAGGTAAAAGTTTTGAGAAGGGGTGGTCATTTGCATCAGGGGAAATGTATTTTAGCCATAGGGGACAGACAGTACAAATATAGAGTTTGAGAGATGGAGGGTCCTGTATATGAGGAACAGCAAAAAGCCCAGGTTGACTTATGTATATGAGAAAGGGAGTAATCTGTAATAGGCTGGAAAGGTGGGTTGGACTCAGTTATTCAGGCCTTTAAAAAAAAAGAAGCTTAATTTGGTCCTAGGAGCAGGAGGGAGATGTTGGTATTTATTGAATGGCAGTGTCACATGGATAGAATTGCACTTTAGGAAAATCCCTTTGGCAGGTGTGTGGAGGGTGGATTTGGATGGAACATAATTTGTAGGCTATTTTAATGGCACAGGTGAGAGGAGATTATGGTCTTGTCCTGCTGCTGATCATACCTTGCCAAACTCCTAAACTTGTATTATTCCTTCCCTCACTCCTATTTATGTACTGTCAAATGAAGCTGAAGGAATTCATGCTCACTGGGTCCATGATCAGTTTACTTTACATAATCTCAACTGCACCCTCACTGTAGCAAGGTAATGCTTTTATGTTTTTCTAATGGATTCTTTCCTTCTACTCATCAGAGCAGCTTTTCCAGACCTTTTCTTTCTTCCTCAACTCTCCCATGGCTCCCTCTTCCGACACTGAGGACCTTGTATCCTATTTCATTGAAAAAAAATGAGGCAATTTGTTGAGCACTCCCTCTTCTCCCATCCTCCTCATCTCCCATCATTCAGATGTCTCCATGTACCCTATAAAAGGTCTAGGTACTTTGGTCTATTTGCTATTGCTTACGCACAAAACTCTACCTACTGACTCTTTGCCTTGTCAATAGCTACAACCCACACCTGGAATGTCCTCTTTCCTCACTCCACCTCTTGGTTTCCTATAAGAATCAGCTTACACACCACCTTCTGCAGGAAGTCTTTCTTGGTCTTCCCAACTGCTAGTGTCTTTCCTCTAACGTATCTTGCAGTTATAATTTTTTTTTAACATGCTATCTTCTCTTTAAGAATATAAGATCCTTGAGGGCAGGGACTGTGTTTTTGTCTTTCTTTGTAGCACCAGAGCTTAGCACATTGCCTGGCATATCTAAGTGCTTAATAAATACTTGTTGACTTGACTCAGCTGAACAAAGATTATGACCATGTGTGTAGAGAATAGAGAAGGGATGGGGGGATATATAACGAAGCTGGAAATGATGAGAAGTAGCAAACTCTTTGGTATATGGCATGAAGAAAAGTGAGAAATCAAAAATAATATTAACTTGCCACTCAGCATGACTAGAAAGATTTTGGTGGCTTTTACAGAAAAATGACAGCTAAGGGGCTCAGAGGATAGAGTGCTGGGCCTAGAGTAAGGAAGACTCATCTTCCTGAGTTTGAATCTGGCCCCAGATGCTTATTAACTGTGACCATGGGCAAGTCACTTAACCCTCATTGCCTCAGTATCTTCATATGTAAAATGAGTTGGAGAAAGAAATGGCAAATCACTTCATTATCTTTGCTAAGAAAACCTCAGCTGGAATCATGAAGAGTCAGGACCAAAATGACTGATCAACAGAAAATAGGAGGTTCTATGCAGTGAGTAAGAGCACTGGCCCCAGAGTCGGGATGACCTGGGATCAAATCTGGGTTCAGATACTTAGCACCACACCCAGAAATAACTGGCCATGTAACTTTGAGCAAGTTACTTAACCCCAACTGCTTTTTTTTTTTTAAATAGGAGGTTCTAAAGGGAGGTGAATTTTTGGGCAGAGACATTTTAGGGGACAACAATTAGGTCAGTTAAGCTGAATTGTGGAATACATGGGGGGGGGGGAAGTGCATTTTCTAATCATCCTGGAAAGATGGTGAAGGGCTTTCCACCCCAAACAGAAGTTTGTATTTTATCCTTGAAGCAGTAGAGAGTGAGAAATGAAACATCATACGCAGCGTAGAGACACAGTTGGATTTGTGTTTTAGAAATATCAATTTTACTATTGTGTGGTCTGTTGCAATACTCCAGGTTAGAGAGAGTGAAGGCCTAGACCAGGATCATCTCTAGGGTGAGGGGTCGGGGAGAAGGAGGGAAGAAAAGAAGAGAAATTTATGTGATAACTTTATTAAATATTTAAAAGGAATAGCAAGTTGTACATAATAGATTTGCAGATTCATGTGCAGTCATCTTTTTTTAATTATACTATGTTGTGGAATTGCTTTAGTCCATAAATTAAAAATGAAATTTAAAAATATTTGTAGTGAAAAAAATCTAATAATTGAGCAAGTATCCATGAAATGCCTACTATATTGGCACTGGAGATACAAAGCCAAAATAATCTTTGACCTCAAAGAGTTTGTATTCAGCACAGATAATTGTTGCTTAAGCAAATTAATATTTTGTTGGTGCTCTCAAAAACGAACAAATGAAGAAAGTGGAGCTAACACATACTTAGGCACTGTTTCCAAAAGGAGGGTCTGAGTAGAACATTAATTGAAAAGATCAGAATATCTTTGATGAGTCTTGGAGCAGCTGAACAGAGAGAAAAAGACCCTGTTTTATAGACTTCCCAGAAGAGTGTTTCAAAAGAGCTCAGGAATAAACCAGGGATGCTAACACATCAAGGAATTATGCTTTCACTGGTGTGGGAACACTCTATAGAATACAGATCTCAACCAATCTATTGACATTACTTAGCAAATAAATCCTTGGGCATTGCCTATGGCTCAGAGAGGTTAGAAATTGCTTTCAGCAGGGATCAGACCCCTAGTTTTTAATATCTCTCTCTTACAAATGTAGTAGGCATGTCTATTCTATATGCCAAGTCTACTTTTGATGAAACACTTTAAAAAATGAGCAGAACAATTTTGTGACTGCACCAGATTTTTCCCTCTACAAGGGGAAATCTGAACGTGTGTTATGGGAGGCTTTCGTGGGTGCTTTCTGTACTGTGCAATTATGTTTAGCTCTTGGGTGAATTATGAGCTGGGCACTTAATTATGTAAAAAATATTGCAAGGCTGTAGCTGTCCAATCCCCAAGAGTGTAATTATTGTCTGTCTTGGCAGAATGTGGGGCTTTTAATCTGTAAATAAGCAATTCCATGTTGAGGACCTGCATGCAGAGTAAGTCTGTGTAGTAAAGGCCTCTCATGAATTTTTAAAAAGTGAAAACAGTCCCTGTATATACTTTTATTGGCTGCCTGGCTGCTACACCATGTTTATCGGCAGTCCTCCCAACGTTACTTTCACTACCGTGACTGGCATTTGTTCCAGTATGATCCTTGTAAGGAGCATCTGTGTGTGTGTGTGTGTGTGTGTGTGTGTGTGTGTGTTCAAAGGAGGTGAGGATAGACATGCTAGATGCCTTTTAGAAACCTGTTTATTAAAAAACAAACCCACCATACTATCAAGAAGATAACACCTTACTTGCTTACTAGACATGACTAAATTCTTTCAGGATGCTACAATTCTAGAGTATCTGGAAAATCTTGTATTTACTTAAAAAAGCGGACTCTTGAATCATGCATTGGTTCAGAAGGGCTCATGAATATCCAGAAATGAATTCTGACTCTACCAATACGTGATTTGGCAAAAAGGAAAACCTGAATGGGGGCGTGTGTTGTAATCATTGTCCACTAAGAATTATTCTTTTTTTCTCTTTCTCAGTTTCTCTGCCTGAAGAACATAAGAACCTTCCTAACAGCTTGTTGTGAGACATTTGGAATGAGGAAAAGTGAACTCTTCGAGGCTTTTGACTTGTTCGATGTTCGAGATTTTGGAAAGGTAATTGAAATTCAGTTTTTTAGAAGCATTTTTAGGGATACCTGTTAGACTTGTTAATTAAGCATATACATTTTCATAGATTTTTACAGTAAATATTACAACTGTGGTCAGGATTACTTCAAATGAGAGCATTGAAAGTGGTTCCTTCTTTGTTAAATTCAGATTTTGCATTTCATTGGTTTTATTCAACTTAAGTGAGGAGGTTCCGAGGAGAAGGAAAACAATATCCTCAAATTTAGAGGTGTTTTGTTGCTTCAAGCTGAACAATATGAATCCTGTGGGAAAAGTTTTATGTGAAAAACTGTCTGTTGATCATCATTGTTAGATAAATATTTTATTTTATTTTATTCACAGGGCTTTTAAGCACTTTGACAATGGACCCATAGGTTTCATCATGCTGTCGGAGGGGTCCATGGCACACAAACGTCAAAAGTCACTGTTTTAGAATCTTACCACTTGAAGTTACTATTTACTTACTCAGTCTTGTCTCTTTCATTAGAATGTAAGCTCTTTGAGGTCAGGAACTGGTTTTTTTATTCCTTTTTGACTCTAGGACTTTGTGCAGTGCCTGGAACAAAGTAAGCAGTTAAACATAAATGCTTGTTGATTGATTGAGTGATTGATTGGAGGAGGAAATAGCCTTGGTTCTGGAATCACAGGACCTATATCTACTGTATACTACTTGTGTGACCTTAGGCAAGTCACTTCCCCCTGGGTCTCAGTTTCCTTATTTGTAAAATGAGGAAGTTGGATTATAGGACCTCTGAGATTCCTTCTTCCTGTAGATCTATAGGACATCCTTGACTGATTTGATCTCAGTGATGTTTCTTGGCTTGGAGAATTAGCATAGTCATATAATAATTTCCTTTGAGATGTAGTTGGAATCTTCCCAAAAGTTGTAATCATTCATAACTGAGTTAGTTAGCTTATAATTAAATCTTTTACATGAATATTCATTGGTTGGTTGGTTGTTATCTTTCATTCTCAAAGAGGACCAAAATTATATCACTATGCTCAGAGTCAAGTTAAAGTGTGTCCAACGGTGGCTGACCAATTTGCAATTCTCGTGTTTCTCTTAAACTACTTCAATTCTGTTTTGCTCACAGAGCACAGCACCTTTTCTGAATATGAATATTAGCTAAGAATGAATAATAGCTATATTAGTGAACATCTGAATAGCATTGATATGAAATATTTAATCTTGTTCGATGATGTATGTTGTCTTGACTACATGAAAACAACCCATTCTAGAATTCAACAAACATTTAAGTACTCGTTCAGTTGATAATGGAGATAAAAAGACAAGAATGAAGCAGTCCTGCTAAAGCAGCTGGTTTGAGCTGTCTCCAGCACACCCTTGGATGTGACCCACTTCCCTCCCTCCAGCTGGTTCCTCACTTACCCACTGTGGTTCTACCATGGCCCCCATTTTGTAGACCATTGTCCTAAAGGAACATAGAAGTTTTTCCTCTGGTGGTTGCTGTAGCTTAAAGAGAGGTGTTTATGATATTTCTTCCTTATAGCCAGAAGGCAGTGACATATTATATATGTACTTGGCCTTTTAATTTTTCAAAAGACTTTTACATATGTGACTTAATCTTAGTTGTTGGATGATTACTGAGGAGGTAGGGAAACAGAATTTTTCTTTCTGAGAAATTATTCGCCCTTGATGGGAATTAGAACCATACTCTGACCTTGTTAGTACCACACTAACCAAACTGTCTCCCCTACTAGGTTGTGAGCTCCTTGAGGACAGGGACTTTGATTTGCCTTTTTCTTTTGCATTCCCAGTGCTTAGCATGGCACCTGGCCCATAGGAGGTGCTTAATAAATGTTTATTGAGTGAATATTGAGTAAATGAATAAATTAATTGGTCCAGTTGGTCCAATAAATTAACTGGTCCAAGTCCAGTATGTTACAAATGTGGACTATACCTTGTAATGAGAATCTGGGTCAATTCAATCATGAACCTTCCATAGAATTAATTTAATTGAGAAATAGACATTTGAATAAAGATAGTCTATATTCAGTTATTGCTATTACATATCACTAAGTATGAGTATGAGTAACTGTGACTCAATTTAAGAGAGTAATTATTGTATTTCATGTATTTCTTTGGACCCATTGTGATTTTATCACAAACTTGTATTTAATAATGCCTAGTCAGTTGTGGTTGTGGTTTATCTTTTGTTCGTGAAGAGGGCCATAACATCAGGGAGATGATGACATGACTTGCAGTTAACTTTGATTTGAGTGAGGGAGGGCTGTGCAAAGTCACTTGTCTCACTTTCTCCTCCAGAGCCAGCTGGGTCCAGTGGCCACATATCAATCAGGACTTCTGGCAATGGCCCAGGATGTAATGGGAGACCCTTTTAAGCTAAGGTCTTTTCAGATTCTCATTCTGTGCCTGATTTGCCCTAGAAATCAAAATTATTTGTATCTACCTTCATGCTATGGAAAAGCAGTCTGTTATGTACTTTTGATAAAGCTGTGAATTGGTACTGCCTTTCTGGAAAACAGTTTGGAGCTCAACTTCAATCCAACTTATACCCCAATGAGGTCCCACAAAAAAGAAAAGGGCTGATATATACAAAAATATTTATAGCAGCTCTTTTCATAGTAGTAAAAAACTAGAAACCAAAGGAATGCCTACCAATTGGAGAGTGGCTCAGTAAATTATGATATAGGAATATAATGGAATATTATTGCACCTTAAGAAATGACAAAATGAACAGTTTCAGAAGGGAAAGCTCAGACTTCTATGAACTGATGCAGAGGGAAGTAGGCAGAACTAGGAGAACAACATATATAATGATTAGAACATGATAAAAAAGTACAACTTTGAACAATTGTAGAACTCATTCATGCGATGAAAAGCCATGATTCCAGAAGATTAAAGATGAAGCAAGCCATTTACTGCCTCCCAGAGAGGTCGCAGATTTAAAGCAGAAAAATGAAACAGACATTTTGGATGTGGATGATGTAAAAATTTGTTTAGTTTTAATATACATATTTGTTATGAAGATGACCTTTTTTTAAGTGTTCAGTGGGGGCAAATGGAAGGGAGAGAAAATAGATGCTTGTTAATTGGGGAAAATAATAAAATAAAACTAAAAGACAGACAAAAGAATCTAGACCAGCTTTTAACTGTGTGACCTTGGACAAGGTCATTTTATTTTTCTGAGCCCCAATTTCTTCCTCTGTAAAATGGCCGGAGTGGATTACCTTTAAAAATGTTTACCTCTTAAGTTCTGTGGGTTTGCACAAGTTTATTCCTCTGTTAGATTATGAGTTCTTAGACAGGGGTGGGGAAATTCGTTCTGTGAAGTTTGGATTCAGTCAAAGGGCCACACTTAAGGCCCCAGAGGGCCATACTTAAGGCTCCAGAGGGCCACACTTAAGGCCCTAGAGGGTCACATGTGACCTTGAGGCTGCAGGTTCCCCACCCCTGCTCTTGGAGATCAGGTGCTGTCTTGCTTCTGTATTCCTGGAGCATGTAATTTAATAATTTGCCCACAGTAAATAATAAATAATATAATTAATAATAATAAATTTTTCATTCATTCACTTAAGTTGATTTCTGCTACCACATAAATTCATTCTTTGCCCTGCCTCTCCCACTCAAATTATCTAAGATTCCCAGAGAGGAGAAGAATACAGTCCATAGCCCTTCTTGCTTTGATCTCAGTGTTGGGAAAATGAAGGATAGTTCCTTTTAAAGACAAGACTGGGTTTCTTTGTCAGATATTCAGAGCTAACGTTGCTACTCATTTCTCTGAAGTAAGGGAGACCTGGGTTCCAGGTCTGTCTTTTACATTGTATAAGTCACTCTACCTCTAAGAGACTTAGTTTCTTCTTTTGTGAAATGAATATAGACTTGATGCTCTCTGAGGTGCCTTCCAGTTCCAATTCTATGAGCCTGTGATCCTGTAAGGATTTGTCCATTTGGACTTCAGCAAAATTAGAGGTTGCAGAAGATAGACATTGGCATGCCTTTAGCTACAACATAAATAGTCTGCACCTTAGAAAGCATTTGGGGCTTCAGTGGCTCAATGTCATGTGAAGACAGCTAGACAAACAGTAAACTTGCCTCTAAGACACAGAGTGCTTTCGTGATGATCTTAGCAGCTCATCTGAGTAAGATTCCAAAAATAATCTGGGAAGTGTAACTAGCTGAATCAGGATTAATCATCAAAAACGAAGAAAGAGTTTCTGGCTGAGGAAACTGACCCAGAATTAAGAAAAATTGTCTATGGAGAGGACCTCTCTCCTACCTCTTTAAACCTTAAATTTGAGACCCCGAGAGAATCAAAGAGGCTTCTGCCAGAATCAGTGTGGCAGTGTCAAAGAGAATTGCAGCACTCTGACAGAAGACGGTATAGTACCAACCAGGAAAGCCAATGCCTGAAAGTGGGGAAAGACTGCAGTTTGCTATCATAGAGCCCAGAGGAGTCCATTGAATTGACTCATCCAACATAGATACAACAGCCTGAGAGGAGCATAGAAATTGAGTAACTTGCCCACAGAACTCCAAAAGTCATTGATTGGTAGCAGAGCATCCTGTCTGCTCTTATCCAGTAGCAGAGTGGCCTGTCCAGCCCTGTCTGGCAGTAGCTGTCTAGCAGCCAAGAGATCTGACTGGTTCTATTGGGTAATAGCAGACCAATGACCCCAAGATCTGCCTGACTGAGCCCAGCCACAGCCAAGCCCAGGGAGGAACCTGCTCAGCGGTTGAGTAATGTATTTGACCTAGCCTAACAGTGGATTGACCTGTTCTGCCAAAATGCCATGTCTTGTGTGGACTGAGTTCAGCCAAGTCTGCTCCTGGACCTCCCAAAACAACACTATGACTGTCAAAGAACCAGAGTAGTGTAACGGTAGAGTAACTCATCCTTGATTGATATCATACCTTAGAGGAAACTGCATGAAGATACTACACACAAAAAAATGGTCCTAGAGGCCTTGCAGTCCTGGAAGTGTAGACTGCTTTGGCCAGGTACACTCCCTAAATGTGTGTCTCACTACTATTGTATTTTGTTTCACTCCCCTCCCTCCAGTTCTTCTTTGGGGGTAAAAGCATTGTAGCTATTGTTTGTAACTTATTATTATATGTTTGTAACTTATTATTATTAATTGTAACATTGTAACTATACTATATGAAAAAATACCTTTGCTAAAGCATTGAGTCTATTGGTTGATTCTTAAGGGAAGCACGCTGGTGGGGCTTATGAGCTTGTTGGTTAAGGAGATATCTACCAACAGGGTTACCACCCCCTAGGACCCTGAAACTAGGAGCAGTGGCTCCTCTGGGGACCCGTTCTGTTAGTATGAGTTGGGGGAGTGAGTCCAGAGAAACTCAACCAGAGGGGTGAGCCCAGAGGAGCCCAGGAACATCAAATGACCCAAGTTTTCATATTTACTCCTTTGTGATTTTCTTTGTGTGAGGGTGTCCCCCACAGATACAGCTCATGTCTCCTCTGTGACGTAGTAGATAGTTGTCAAGAATTCCTATGGCTGAAAAATTTCTTATCCTGCTGCTCATCTCATGATGAGTCTCTCTTGACTTAGAGAATATTGGAAAGGAGGGGAAGAAGAAAAAAAAGAATGGAAGGGAAAGAAAGGGAAGAGAAGGGGAAGTAAAGGGAAGAGGAAAAACACGTTAATTAACTACCTATATGTGTCAGATGTACTGCTTAGCACTTATAAATATTCTCTCGATTCATTTACCTCACTTTGATTTGATGTAAGGGCTTCTCAGTATCATAGCACCAGGTAACCTAATGCCCTACCGGTGTAGCCCTGGAGAACCTTGGATCACATCAGTTCCATGAGGAGTTGTTGGAGAAGCTGTAATTCAACTTAAAATGGTAGTCTTGGGGTGTGTTAGTTGTTCTGTAGTTTCATGAGGAATCTGTTGTGGTTGTGTTCAGCAAATATAAAAAAAATTACATCTACAATTTCTAAAACTAAAGAATTTGGTGAGTCATCAAGTAGACATTATCTTTTCATTCCCATTCATAAGAAAAAGAAGATACTTGAGATGGTTAGGAGTTACAAAAATGTTTTGAAAAAGCCAGGCTTCATTCTAGTGGAATGCCACTGAGGACTAGAGCGCTTTAGACATTGGAACTAAATTAGGAAAATGGAGATTATAAAGAAGAGTTTGTAAAGAAGATAAATGAGAGGATCAGAAGAGAAAACAAACCAACCGGGCAGTTTTGTTATTACCTTGTTAGGTCTAACGTAAACGGATTTAAAACAAACTATATGTAATAGACATTCATGATTTCATATATAATTCTCTTTTTTTTGTTCCTTGTCTATAATTGTTTGTGGTTATGCTAAATCTTATATTAATTATGATAACAATGTTAATTAATAATATTAACCTTATATTAATGATAATAATAATTTATATAAATGATAATAATAGTAAAAAGGAAATATATACATGTCTCAGCCCTAGAGGGGGAGAAATGCTGATGATTCAACAGAGTGAGTTAGTAGAGTATAGTGTTGGTGGCATATTGTGTACCTGCCCCTACAGAGTGGGTTCTCCTGGTAAATTTCCTTTGTTATGATGCATGAATGAATAAAAATGCATTTATTTTTTGCTCTGGAAAATTATAGGGATGAGTTGTGGAACAATGTGATAATCCAGTGATGTACACCATGCAGAAACAATGGTGGTGTTTATCTTATTACAGTTCCCAAAGCAAGAGGTGGAAAGAGGGTAGGGGGTGATTGCTAAGCCAAATGTCAGCCTTTATTTAATAAAAATAGTAACGATGGTGATAATAGCTGACATTTATATAGCGGTTTAAGTTTTGCAAAGTACTTTACAGATGTTATCTCATTTGATCCTTACGACCCTGGAAGGTAAATGCTGTTCTTATCACCATTTTTTACAGATGAGGAAACCGAGGCAAGCAAAGGTTAAATTACTTAAGTGTTTGAGATTGGATTTGAACCCAAACTTTCTTGTCTTTAGGTTCAGCACCTCTATCCATTGTGCCACATTTCAGTTTACAACAGAATAAAACATACGCTTTACTGTAAAGAGTGGTGGATTTTCAGGCAGAAGACACAGATTTGAATCCTCACTTGATGGCTTTGTACTTGGGCAGTCTTGGGCGAGTTACTTCACACTTTTGGGCCTTAACTGTCTTATCTGTAAAATGCAGGGGTTAGATTAGATAATCTCTATTCAAGAGCATGGTTTGAGCCACTTGTTAAATTTTCAGCGTGAGCATTTACACTTTGGAAATCAGCAAACCTTACAAATCAAGGCTTGATTTATTGCTTTGTTGATTGTCTAAGCTCAAGAAAGTGAAGGGGAAAATGTTAATAAGGCAGGTTAACCTTAAAAATATCTTCTGTACAGTTTTTAAAAAATAGAACTAATTGTTAAACATTTGCCACCTTGCTGCCCTTATTTTGGTAATAAATCTATGCTCCTACAAAAATAGACATAATTGTAAAGGCAATAAATTCTTACTTAATATATGAAATTGTTACAGGTTTCTTAGAGTATTTTGGCAGCAGTCTTAACTGGAAGATGAAGCAGAACCTAGGATCATGGTATTCAATAATAAATTCAACCAAGAATGGTCAATATTTTAAAATTAGCTGCCTTTTGTTTTGTTTGTGCTTGGAATAATGTGAGGAGGTTGCTGTAACATGTGCCTGTGGCCCAGAGAATAAATCAGTGGGGAAGCCGCAGAATTTATTTGAACACTCTGGAAGCCACTGGTGAGAGTTCATTTATTTGATTGGAGATTTCAGCAGAGAAGAGTTTGCACAGATGAAAAATAAATCAGAGGGAAAATCAGTCTGGCTATATTAGGAATCTGAATTCTGATGGGTTAGGCGGGCTTGTATTTTCTTCTTCAATTCAAGGTTCTTGTCTTTGCTTCTCTAGGTAGTAGAAAATGGAAATGATCTGGGATTTCAGCTAGTATCAAAATTTACTTTGCTTTTCATGTTAAAATGAACAAAATCTGCATTTTTTTTCTTTCTCTGTACTTTACCACACAAATAAGAGGAATGGACCTGTGATATAAGTAGACCTGTCCAAGAATAGAAATCCTAGAAGGTAATATATACTTGAATACACTTATCCCTTCCACATCATGACTTTCCTTGTTGCTGTTTTGATATATCGTGGGTTGGCATAAGAAATTGGAATTTTTTGGAAGTTTTGCAGAACCACAGATAACACATGAGGGCCTGCAGATGACATAGAAAAAGTTAAGAAACTTAGAAATGCATAAAACATATGTATAGCATTGTGTAATGTGGACATATTTTATCTTTTAATACCGTAATAATTCAGACTTCTTCTCTGGTATGAAGGGAGGGCCAAAAAAATTGTGTGCAGATTTTCCAGATCACAGTGGGGTTGAGGGCTGGCTTCTAAGCCCTACAATGTAGAAGGGAGAAGTGTATATTAGGAGGTCCCTTTGCTGGTACCCATCACAATCAAGTATCATTTGTTAATATTTAAATATTAATATTAAATTAATTCATATTAAGTGATAATATTAATTAAAAAATAAAATATCATTTATTAAGCACCCACTGTATCCCAGACACTGTGCAACATTGTGCTAGGAATTGGAGATACAAAGACAAAGTCTGAAACAACCCTTTCTCAGAAGAAACTTAAATAGTCTGTCTTGTCCTGACCAAACAATTTTGTCATCTGGGGGCAAGCTTCTCTGAATTTAGCTAGGCTGATCCTCAGAAGACAGCCTATTATTGGGATAATGCTCTAAGATTTGCCCGTGCTTCTGTTTCTATAAGCTATCAGAACCTAGAGATGTCTCCTTGGCATGAAGAGAACTTAGTAGTAGGGAGCTATTATATAGGGCGTCCTAAAAGTCTTAGTGTAGCGTGAAGCTTTAATAATTTAAACAGATTGTGTAACTCAAGAAAGCAAGAAAGAAAAATGCTGAATTACAAATATGGGGTGTCCCAAAAGTGAAATTTTAAGAACTGCCCTAAGACTTTGGGGATTCTCTGTTTTTGTTATTAAGCATTTTTTCTTACATACTTTATTCAGGATTTTTCATGATAAAGTTTCTGTGACACACACACACACACACACACACACATACACACACCATGTAAATGCAGATAATAATTAGAAACAGCATAATGCAATAGATAGAAGGCTGGCCTTGGAGTCAAGAAGGATCTGTCCTTCCTTTGATACCTACTAGCCATGTAACGTTGGAGAAGTACCTTAGTCTCTCAGTGCCCTGACCAACTCTCTAAGAATGTAAGTTACAGAAAGACTACCAATCTCTTTAGGCAAACTGCATTGGCAGCTCCTCCACACAAATGAAATCACAGGTTTGGATCTAGGTATACAAATATATATATATATATATCTCCTTCATATAATGTTTTATACTATTCCAGACCACATCACATCTACTTTTCCATTTTAACCTTGCAAAAAACCCTATGACCTTAATGAAAGGAAAACCTTGCTAACTCTTAGCTCTATCCAAAAATGGAATGGCTTCCTTGAGAGGGAGTGAGTTCCTGCTAACTAGAGGTCTTCCAGCAGATGTTGGGTGCTCATATGTCAGAACATTTCAGACAGGTGATTCATGTTTCATTTGGTGGTTGGACTAGATGACCTCTGAGCTCCTTTTTAATGTCTATCATCCTGTGATTCTAGGTGATGACAAAAGGAGGCATTTTCCTGTTTTAATTAATGGAGAAACTGAACCAGGGAGATTTGCCCAAAGCTGTCTATGTAGTTGTTGGCAGGGCCAGGCCTTGAACCCAGATCTTTTGATTTAGAGCCTGTGCCCTTGCTGTAGAACCTCATAGACTTGTTCTGAAGACACGTTTTCCAAATGATTGTGCCTTAAACCCCAGCAAATGTGAGCAGAAAGCAGTACCTCTGGCAGAGGACGTAGAAACATATCAGAGAACTGAGCAGGAAAAGGGATTTGTGCAATTACTTCTGTAAACTGAGGGGCAACTGGTTATTGTCTATCACTTTAAATGACTGCATGTTATCCTGATTTTGCCTAGAGCCACGTGATTCATTTTTCTGTGTGCAAACACTTGCCTTTTTTTTTTTTCCCCAAGTGCGTTGCTCAGAGCTTCCAATATGTTGGTCCAACTTTGCCCATATGTTCAGCAAATCTGCAGATTTTCCTTTGGAATCACAGAGTAGAGTCTCTTCTGTGATTTGCAGAATGCCTTTCAGAAGCGTCAAAGCACACAGATAATGTTTAACTGAAGCAAGAATACCACAGTATAATTTGGGGTAATGTCACAAATGGTTTTCTATTATTTGGCAGTGGTATTCTCTTATTGTATCATTTGTTTTGGGTGTTGTTTTTGTCCTTCATTCTTGAAGAGGACCATGACATCAGACCCAATAGTCCTAAGTAGGCTCGATGTATTCATTTGCGCACAAAACCATACTTCAGCAGAAATGAGTTTGACTCTGAACTCACTAAATGATTCATTAGCTTGGTTCATAGGAGAGGCGTGAGGGCAAAGCTTAAGAACTTGTAGGGGATGAAGAGTTTTAAAATTAAGGTTGAGGATCAGCTGTTCTTTATTTCTTCTGAGGCTGGAGTGAGAGGAAATGTGTTTAAGTTTCAGCCTGGGGGCCTTAGGTTAAATATAGTTCTGACACTAAAAGAGTTTTGTAAAATACTGGAAGAGTTTATAGGATGAGGTTTTAGGTTTTTTTCTGCAATTATTAATAAATGGATCAATTCCCACATAATCTGCAACTGCTTCAATATGATCTTGTTTAGAGGCCAGAAAAAATGGTCTCTGAAATTTATCATTATGTGAATTTTAGTTTGCATTTTTATTCAGTTTTCATGGGAACATAGCTCTAGAGCTGGAAGTAAATATAAGAGGTCATCTTGTCCAATGCCCTTATTTTATAGATTAAGAAACTGAGCCTCAGAGAGGTTAAATATTTGCCCTAAATCCCATGGGAAGGGTCAGAGGTGGGTGGGAGTTTTACTCATGTCCTCTGATTTTAAAGTCAGTGCTCTTTTCACTATTTAAAATTGGATGTAATGATTTTATATCATTTCTGCCTTGTTTCAAACATGGATTAGTGGGATCTTGTTAATAATGCTAATGTATCTCCAAAAGTACTTTGAATTTTATTGTTATTTGCAATGAAAACTTGAACTTTTGTGGTATATTATTGGATATTGTTATGTGGAATCTATTATGCCAGTGATTTCCATGGTGTGCCTAAGTGAACTTTCTATTATTTTGACTTCATTGTCATTTTTGGACTCTTAACTAGCTTCTTGGAAAAGTTTCCTGCTGAGCTGTCAATGACATACTTGAAAGACAGAGGCACATGGGATTTGACTTTAATGAGACCATTTCTAATGAGTGATAGCAGCTGTTAGGACCAGAACCCTGCTGCTATACAGAAAAGTGAATGGAGATAGTTTCTTCCAGTGGTGGTTTTGTCTGAGTATAGGGCATCATTTCAGCCACATCCTTATGGTATTCAAATTAGTTTTTGCATCATTTTCCAATCTGAAAGATAGTCATGTAGTTAACAGTTCCTTCCTTCTATTTCTCTAGGAGTGACTAGGGAGGCTCAACTATATGGAGAAATGACTGAGAAGATAGTCATGTTTAAAGAACAGCTAAATGAAGTAGCTTTCCAAGGAAGGCCAACATTTGAACCTTGGGGATGGTTTCATTTGTGTGGGAAAGAAATTATTGGATTGCATTTCAAATGACTTTCATGAGTTATTTAATGTTCAATTTAGTTCATTTTAGCAAACATCTGTTAAATGGCTAAGATGTGTCAGGTAAAGGGTTAATCAAAAGAGGCCCTGCCCTCAAGGAGAATGCCTTCTCCTGGAATGTAGCTGTAACTAGATTGTAGAATGTGATGTAGTGTAGAATGTTGAATGTAGACTCTCTCATACATGGGAAAGAAGCATTACTTATGGTCATGTATGTTTTGTCAAGGAAATGTTCCCAAACTGGACATCCCAAATGTTTCTCCCCTTGGACTGATTTTAAGCCACTTGGACCCACTCTATAGCACACTGAGACCTTTATTGAAATTGTGGGATAATAAAGAAGACTGACAACAATCTCAACTCTGTGAGTCTGTAAATAATTTGACCATAATGTAGCTATCCCATTCTTGGAGACTATTTTCTTTTAAAAAAAATTTTTTTGTTACTAACTGATATTTTGTTTTTTTAATTTTAATGAAATGCTTTATTAACTTATAGTTTACATCATTCATTTGAGTTACAAATTTTCTCCCCATTTTTCCCCCTACCCACCACACCAAAATTGCTATCCCACTGGATATTCCCTCCTCCAATCTGCTCTCTCCAATATCTTCTCCTATACCCCGTCCAACTTTCCAGTAGGGCATGGTGGATCTCTATGCCCCAGTGCCTGTATATCTTATTTCCCAGTTACATGTAAAATAATATTAATAATATATATTTTAAACATTTGTTTTAAAGCTTTGAATTCCAGATTCATTCCCTTCCTCTCTTGTCACCCACCCTTATTGGGAAGATAAGCAGTTCAATATAGGTTGTACATGTGTAGCTATGCAAAACATTTCCATAGTGGATATATTGTAAAAGACTGACTATAATTCCCTCCCTCCTATCCCACCTCCCACTTGTTGTGTTCTCTACTTTGATCCTGTCCCTTTTCAACAGTGGGTGCTTCCAACTTCCCTCCCCCCCCCAGCCTGCCCTCCCTTCCATCATCCCCCCCTACTCTCCTGTTGGGTGAGATACCCTATTTAGTGTGTATGTCATTCCCCCCCTAAGCCAAATTCAACGAGAATAAGGTTGACCCATTCCCTTTTGCCTTCCTGTTCTTCCCCTCCATTGTAACCATTTTCCCTTGCCTCTTCTATATGAGATAGTTTACCCCATTCTGTCTCTCCCCATCTCCTCTCATATTCCTCTCTTACCTCTTAATTTTGCCTTTTAAGTATCATCCCTTCCTAAATTGGTCCTGTGCCCTCTATCTATGTATACCTGTATACATATACATATATATATACACACATTCACATATGTATTCATACACCCATATACCCTCCTATATAAACATATATATGTATGTATATATACATATATGTATGTGTATATATATACAAAAATATACACACATATATAAATTTCTATTCCCTTCAACTATTCTCACACTGAGAAAAGTTTCATAAGTTAAAATTATCGTTTTTCCATGTAGGGATGTAAATAGTTCAACTTTGATAATTTCCTTATGATTTCTTTTCCCTGTTTACTTGGAGGCTGTTTTCAAATCATTGTGCTATAAGGGACCTAAAGAGATCAACAGTGGAAGTAGTGTGCTATAGTGGAAAGTATGTTGGACTTGGCTTTGGAAGAGCTAGCTTTGCCAGTTACCAGCTGTGTGACTTTGGGCAAGTAAATTGATTTCCTCAGTTTCTTCAACTGTAAAATAGGATTGGATTAGTTGGTCCCCAGGGTCTCTCTTTTAGCTCTCAATCTGTGAGCCTACAGTCACCTAGCTTAGTCCCTTGGGGGCTAGAGTTCAGAGCCTAACTCTCTTAAAAATATTTGTTGGAATTTTCTACTCCTTTCCAGATCTTGGCCATTGGACCAGTTGGGTGGTAGAGAAAAGCTGACATAGAGCCCGTCTCCAAACCATTGATTATAGTTAATCTTTAATATTATTCATCAGTCTAGTGGTCATCCCCTCTTATAAATCTTGGTGAACTCATCCGGTCAAGTCAGCGCTTTTCCTCCAAGTTCATACAGTGTCAGCACACTACCTCTCCTTCAGAGGTTTTTTTCATTTAGGACGAAAAGTAGACCCTCTCTATATAAATATATCCATGCTTAATTGTAGCCTTCTGAAGCAGGGGAAGGAAAAGGGGAAAAAAGAACAAAGTAAAAAGTGAACAACAGAGAACAAAAGAAAACTTACAAGGAAGCAAAGAAAAGATGGACAGCTCTTGAAATGGAAATTTATTGCTCTGTATTTTGAACCCTCTCTCACATTCTGCTATACTTATGGCAGTGCTTTTTTTCTATTCTTACTTTGTATTATTTGAGTTTTAGCAGTTAAGTTTGTTTATTTTTTCTTTTCATATTTTGTATTTAGGTTTAAAATAAGTTTTTTTAACCAAAAACAAAAAGTAGACCCTCTATATGGAAAATGTTTAGGATACCTTCCCAAAGTCTGTTCTCCCAAGCTTGTGCCAGCTCTCAAGGTCCCTAGGTCAGTCTACGAGAAATGATTTTCCAAGTCAAAACATTTCAGAATCTTTTATATCAAATGGAATAACTACTGGTAGCAAGTTCTCTTAATAAAGTACAGATCAAACTGGATGTCTTCTGAGGGTCCATCTTACTTTACCAAGTTAAACCTCATCTGAATACTGATCCTTCATTATCTGTCCCTGTTCTGTGGGGAGTTCCTTCATCCTTCTCTTCAAACCAGGAAGTGTACAGGACTTCACACTGGTTGGCACATTACATTTTCCTCAATATATCTTTCTGTACTACAGTCAAGAACTATGTATGTATAGGTTAAAAAACATATAGCCATTGATAACATCAACGATTTTGCCCTCCCTTATGGGACATGTGTGATTTTTCTAGCAATTTCTTCCTTTTCTCTGATAGTAGTACGTCTGAAGATTTCCCCCAGCAGAATGGGAAAATAAGAACAATTTGTTTCAATGGCCACGAAGGTGGCTGAAACAGGTGCTGGGAAGCACTTAGAGCTTGGTCAGACATAGAAGATGCCAAGGTCATCCACTCCATCCCAGGCCATTGGCAGTTGTCCTGACTTTTGTCTTGCCCCTGGACTTTGATGACTTTGAAAGACAGAGTGAGGCTTCCAACTTTGTGCAACTCTGCCTCATCCAAATACAATTCATGCACAAACCAAGACATCACTCTGTAATGCTATTGGTCCACTTCAAAAATGAAAGACAAATGCCAACAATAAAACTATAGTATACTTGATTTATAGGCAGATTTATAGGATTATAGATGCTTGAAAGGTCCTTAGAGGACATGGAGACCAACCCCCTCATTTTACAGATGAGAAAAACTGAGGCCCAAAAAATTTGAGTGACTTGCCCAGGGTCACATGACTATGCACTTGATACAGATTGGAAACTCTGGTCTTCCTGAGTCCAAATCCAGAGCTCTACCTACTGAGCCATCAACCGTACAATTCTTCCCTTTATATCTGCATCCTGGGCATATAGTTGTTAAAACAATATTTTATATAGAGGTCAGTGTTTAATTTCTTGGCCTGCTCTCTAAATCTCCACATAATTGTGTGCCTCCAGTGAATCATGAAGTCACAGAATGGCAGAGTTGTAAAGGATCTGACTCCAAGGCCAGCGCTTTACTCACTGCGCCACCTAGCCGCCCCAATTTTAAGTAATATTGAAATGAGAATCTTCATAGCTACATTTCTTGGCATAGAACCAAAGAGCTCTTGAGGGCGTTTTGTCCAGTTAGTTCTGGAAACTTGATTTTGTCATATGAACCACACTTGTGGATATTAAAGAAGGCAGGCCATGGTAGTGGTAGGCCACAAAAAGGTAGGTCACTGTTAAGTGACTTCTCTAGTCTTTCTTTGTGAGACTATCCTCAGCATTGCCCCTCTGTCTTTGAAAGAAGCAATCTACCAAGCACATCTATTCCATTAATTGACACAATAATTAGAAAATAATTTTGCTACAATTTTTCCTATCTATGCAAATGCACTTTAAAGACAAAGAATTACAAATATATTATAATTTTACTTTGAAGTAAAATTTTTCATCCTATTATCTCTACGATGTACTACTGCACTATGGCAATTAATACTACTTGGTCCTCTTATATTCTTAAATTCTGGTTCCTTCAAGTTAACTGTCATTTGGGAAAGATTAATTAGTGATTGTTTGAGAGAAACTGTGAGACGACGGAGAAAGAGGATGAGAGAATCTCTTCTGGAGATAACATTTAACCTTTACCTTGAGAATGAAGGGAATTCTTGAGAAGAGGCTGTAATTGGTGTCTGGAGTGAACTGAATGGTGGGAATATTATCAGAACTGAGAAGTCAGCAATTAAAATGATGTTTAGAGGTTACTCTGGCTGTGATCTTTCTCAGAGCTAAAACATTGTAAATAATTATTTATGTCTTTATGTGATTCTTAGCCTAGCAACTTTGATGTTTATTTAAGCCTAATAAATTAGGAATATTTTGTGTGTGTGTGTGTGTGTGTGTGTGTGTGTATGTGTGTGCCCTTTATGGGAAAGGAGGTTTCTCCAGTTTACTTTCCCAGGATCACACAATTAGTATGTATCAGAGGCAGATCTTGAACCCATATCTTGCTGACCCTATGACTGGCCCCTCTATCTACTCTATACACTCAGGGTTATATCATGCTGCTCCTAATTTTGGGGGAATATATACTTAAGTTAACTTCATTCATTGAATCCCTTCACATGTACTTTGAAGGAAGGATCTGGGCACATACACCCTTCCCACCTCCCTCAGGTAGGGCCTTAGAATAGCTACCCCAAGCTCAAAGTATTGTATTACCATCCAAACAAAACAATAATCCTTGAGCTCCCACCAGTGTATTTACTTTTTCTCCAGTCAGTCTGAGGACATAAATAGCTTACAGCAAAATCACTTAATGAAATAGCATAATATAACGATTTGCAACTGGGATTCCCTTCATTTTATAAATTAACAGATTATTTTCACAGGCCATAATGTGAAGCATTTCCAATGAGGACGTAGGTTTTTTATTAACAAAAATATTTGAATAGGTGCTATGTGTAAGGTTCTGTGCCAGCCTCTATACTGGATTATAAAGGAGACAAGTACACAAATGTCTGTCCTGTGACTGTCGAGTGCCCTGCGGGGAGATCAGGAGGAAGTAGGACTGGGTTTGCACAATCTCAACCTCAAGTACCATATTCACTTCTGGACACCACATTTTAGGAAGGATGACAAAAGAAGGGAAGCCAGTGACAGAGGAAGGTTGGTTAAGGAATTTGAGCTTAAAAGAACCTGAGGATATAGAGTTCAACCCCCTCATTTTACAGATTAGCAAAAGTGAGGCCCAGAAAATTTGTGTGACTTGCCCAGGGTCACACAGCTATGAAACTAACCTGAATAAAGAAAGATTTAAGGGCTGCATGATAGCTGTCTTCAAGGGCAGGAAGGGGATATCATAGGGGGAAAACAGAATTAGAATTTTTCCATTTGGCCCCAGAGGGAGGGCAGAAATAATAGTAATAGGTGGAAGACTGAGAGGTGTGGTTTGGGTCTCAACAAAAAGAAACATTAACAATCATCTGTGGTCTTCAGAGGTAAGCATTTGTTGATAATGTTGTTGAGGACATTTGGGATCAGGCATGAAATTAAACCCAATAACTTCTGAGGTATTGAAAACAAATTCACAGATTCTCAGGAGTTGGAAGGGATCCAATATATTTGTTGGATTTTTCAGTTGTGTCTGACTCTTCATGACTCCATTTGGGGTTTTCTTGGCAAAGATACTGGAATGGGTTGCCATTTCCTTCTCCAACTCATTTTATGGATGAGGAAACTGAGGCACACAAGGTTAAGTGCCTTGCCTAGGATCACATAGCTAATACAAGTCTGAGGCTGGATTTGAACTGAGGAAAATGAGAACTCCACTTGCACCACCTAGCTGCCCATCCAACATATACCTCACCCAAGTTCCTTTCTGCTATATACCCACCCAAGTGATCATGTATATAGTACTATATTATATGTAGACCTATTTCATATATATGTGTATATATGCCTATTATAGTATATGTAGATCATCACATATTACTTGAAATATTCTTTCCATCTCTATGGCTGACATTCCACCATATTTCTCCTTAGACCTTATATAGCAATTTGTTTTATAGCAAGAGAGCAAGAGTGTACTAAGAATAAGAATACAACATAGAGGAATGAATCAGACTACCTAAGACTACAGTAGCATGGTACAATGGAAAGGTGATCAACTTTGGAATCTGGGGCTAGGGTTCTAATGTGACCTCTGACAGTTACTATCTATGTTACCTTGGGTCAGTCATTTTACATTGTTGTTAACCTCAGTTTCCTTATTTGTAAAATAAAGTAGTTGAACTTAAATAGTCCATTTGATCCTTTCTACCTCTGGATCCATAATCCCATAATATATTTAAAACTTCACAGACATATCTCTTGACAAAATGACACGATAGCTGTATTTAGGTCTTATCTGAACTCCCATGAAGCTTAAATTGTAGACTCTTTGAGGTCTCAGGAACCACATATGCTGTGATCTTTGTATCTATCCCAGAATTCAGCACAATGTTCCACACACAGTAAGTGCTTAATACATGTTAAATGAATTTTAAAATTAGACACCTGGGAAAAGAACAGGTAAATATAAGGAGAAATTGTGAAGTTGAGAAGAAGGAAGTTTGGTTACATGGCCTTGACTTCAGTAAAGCTTGAGGCTAAGATGATCTTTGGGGAGTGAGGGGGAAGGGTGGAATTGAAAGCTTGCCCAGAGATCATGGGGGCTTGTATGGACCTTTCCAGATTGGCTGATTCTTCAACTTCCTCAGTGTCCTTGAATCACTCTTCTTGTGACTTCATTGACTAATTTCTTCTCTTAACCTATTCTCTACTCCCCTCTGCTCACACTGTGGTTGGTCTTTGCTCTCTGTCTCCGTTCCAAGATGGCCTTGACCTTTCCCTCTCCTCACTAATTCCACTTCCTTCCTTATCTGACTATCTTTTCTGCTGTTTGGAATTGTTTTAAAGCCTAATTTAGTGATATAAGGAAAAAATAAGTTTTCACTATCCAATTCCACCATTTTTGCAAATCACAATATTTTTATAACTCTTAGAGTGGCTTTTTTTTTTTTTTAAAGCAATCGGGGTTAAGTAACTTGCTCAAGGTTACATGGCCAGGTGTTTCTGGGTGGGTGCTAAGTGTCTGAGCCTGGGATTTGATCTCCAGGTCATCCCAACACTGGAGCCGGTGCTCTTATTCGCTGTGCTACCTGGCCTCCCCTAAAGTGGCTTTTTTAAAGAAGGTACAACTCACATTTTAAGATAGAGATTAATCTTTCCATAATTTTGCAGGTATATACCTCATTCTATAAATTTATGTCTAAACTTTTCTTCTTAGCTCATCTATTGCATTTCCAGTGGTCCTCTGTTAATTTATCTCATGGAAACATTCTTTTAGCAAGTGGTGAGGGATCAACTTTGTCCACAAACTTTAGAGAACTATAATTGGACTCTCTCCTTTTTTTTTATCTTCCTATTCTGCCGCTAATAAGTATATTATCTCCAGGAAATACAATTCCACAGTTGGTGAATTGAAGCTAAACAACCCTCTGCTGCTTAATGACCTCTCCTGTGCACTTAATCACATTCTAATTTAAATTATGTCATGGTGTATGTGTCTCTTTTCCCATTAGATTGTAAACTCCTTGAGGCAAAGTACTGGGTCATTTTTCATCCTGGCTGCCCCCCACTTGTGCTTTGAGCTCAGTAAATGTTTGCTGAATTAGATTTTTTCTTTTAAGACTAAGCCTAGATACTCATCATATAGAGCAATTTTCTTTAATATTTTAAAAGAATCTATGTTGATTCTAGGAGGGATATGGTGCACATGTATGCACATCATCATTACAACAATGATAATTATTATTTTAATTTGCTTTATAGAAAGCTTCAAGGTTTGAAAAACACTTTGCTCACAACAATGAGGAGATAAATAGCTGATTATTATTATCTCAATTTTATGTGTCAGGAAACTCAAGCACCAGGAAATTCAATGACTTGCCCAAGTTCACTCAGATAGTATTAGAGCTAAGACTTGAAAACTGAAGTCTGTTTCTGATTCTAAAGTCAGTGGTCTTTTTACTACCTGCCTGCCATTGCCTCCCTGAATCTGTGTGTGTGTGTGTGTATGTGTGTGTGTGTGTGTGTGTGTTATACATATGCCTAACACTGGTTCAAAAGTATGCCTATTCTTTTTTTTTAATTCTGCTTTTTGGAGGGGGAAGGCAGGGCGATTGGGGTTAAGTGACTTGCCCAGCGTCACATGGTTAGTTTTGTGTTAAGTGTCTGAGACCGGATTTGAACTCAGATTCTCCTGACTCCAGGGCCAGTGTTCTATTCACTGCGCCACCTAGCTGCCCCTACGTATGCCTGTTCTTAAGAACATCCCTTCACCTTTGTCAGACTTTATGCCCTCTTTTGTTGGACAGATCTGGACAAACACCCCTTGCCCCAAATGACGCCTCCTCCTCCTCTTCTTCCTCCTTTTCCTCTTTCTTCTTCATCATCAGGGTTAAGTGACTAGCCCAGGGTCACACAGTTATGTCTGAGGCTAGATTTGAATTCAGGTCCTCCTGACTCTAAAGCCAATGCTCTGTCCACTGCACCACCTAACTGCCTCTGAAGATGATCTTGTGATGTCATGGAGAGAGCATATGATGTCATGGAGGCAGAAGACCTCAGTTCAAATCTTTGTTCTAATCCTTACAAGCTGTAGGAGCCTGGGCAAGTAAGTCACTTGCTTTTTCTTAATTTGTTTCCTGATCTATTAACTGAGGATAATGATGATCATATGGTCTATTTCACCTGGTTCTTTAAATAAAGTAAATTATTATTTTTATATAAATAATTGTATATTTTATTAAATATTATTTACTTTATATAAAATGAATGATTATTTCTCTACATTTATGTATGAGAGCATATACACACATGCATACCATGGAATAAGTATAGATTATTTAGAAATACTGAAGAAAAATTAATGGAAAACTGTGCTCAGTTAACTTTTTTAAAAGTACAAATCAATTAATGTGATGTGCTACAAATCAAATTTGTGATGTTATATATTATATGTATATGTATACCTATATCTGCTTATAGATGTATATATATTTACGTATAAACACCTATCAGTCTGGATTTATGATTTTATCTCTGTAAGGAGCTCCTTGCAACTGTTCTTCAATTTGTAATCTTATAACTAGAAGATGTTAGAGGAAGGATTGCACCCAAGTCTTTCTGTGTTGAGGCCAGCCCTCTATCCAGTAGCTGTCATCTTCTTTGCTGTTATTCATACCCAGCACTTCATCTCCAGACTCAGGGCATTTCCACTGGTTGTCCCCCATGCCTAGAATGCTTTCTCTCCTCATGGCCACCTCCTGGGTTCCCTGACGTCCTTGAAGTCTACTAAAGTCTCACCTTCAGGAGGCCTTTCCCAGGTCTCCTAAATCTTAGGGCCTTTCTTCTGAGATTATCTCCAATTTACTATGCATATATATATATGTATATGTATATATGTGTGTGTATGTGTGTGTGTGTATATGTACACACACATTTTTACTGACTGTTCATCATGCCTTGCCACCTCTCCAATGATAATAGTAATAGTAGTAGCAGCAGCAGTGGGTAGTAACAATAGCTAGCATCTCTCTTTTTCTCAATCTAAGGTTTACAAAGCCCTCTACATATATTATTTCATATATAAATATGAGGTAAAAACGCTTGAGTATTTTGAGGATGTGATTTTTGTTGCTGTGGGCACTGCCTCCACCTTGACACAGTTTGCGGCACATATCACTTAGTAGGAGGTCACCAGGAACTTCTGAGACTGAAAAAGTCATTCCTCTCTGACCACTCTTGTGGCAAACTTCTCTGGACTTAGCTAGACTGGTACTCTGGAGACAGACATCTAGGCCATCACTGGATCTAGATTTGAAGGCTTTCTAGGTTGGCAGGACCTTCCAGGGCTTATGTTCCTTTGCTACTCAGTCTCTACTGTTGGATCATAATCCATGCCATGTCCAATAGCTATGAATATACACCAAGTCTCTGGGTATGCTCTCTTATTTCAAGATCTTATCAACACCTGTAGGTTCAATGATCATCTCTCTGCAGGTGATTCTCAGATTTCTCTAGCCCCAGTCTCTCTCCTGAGCTTTAGACATTCATCATGAACTGCTTATTGGGCATTTTGAATTGGATGCCCAGGGATGTCTCAAACTTAAAATGTTCTACACAGAACTCTGTATCCTTCCTTTAAAATGTGGAAGGCACAGCCATCATTCCAGGCACCCAGGTCATGGTGGCATCCTTGACTCCTTACTCTCGGTCACTTCATATATCCAATCAATTGCCACTGTCATTTTCTCTTTCCATGATATCTTTCATCTATCCCCTTCTTCCCACTCATTTACCACTCTAGTTCAGGCCTTCATCACATCCTTTTGTAGCAGCAAGCACCCTTGCAAGGGTCCTCAGGGTGGCTGCTCACACAGGTTCTTGGATCTGCTTTGATAAAGGAAAGCAACTCAAAATGGGTTAACAAGCTTACTTTAATCAGTCAGATATGTATCGTTTACCTAGTTCAGGGGAAAAAGGTCAGCACCCGAACTTCAGAATATACAGACGGTATTATCAAGACAGAAACAGATCAAGTACACAGCTTTCCAAACTGTGCAACCATTACATCCATAACAAACAACATCTGGGTTTCAAAGCCGGGGGACTCTCAACAAAGGCTTCCCAGAATTCAGATCAAATCACAGAACACTTCTCAAAGTGAGTCCCAAAACAAAGCTACACATCAGGGCTTATATAGCCTTCTCCTGGCTCAGAGAATGTAACAACCTTATTGACTCACTGGCCAATCAAGAAGTATCTACTGAAAAACAAGCCTCCCTCCCCAGACTTCAGGTGCATTTTAGCCTAGGGGCAGGGAAGATCTTCCAAATTTGCATTTCCATTACAGCCTTCATCACATCTTTTACCTGGACTATTGTGATAACTTTTTAATTGTTCTTCCTGCTGCAAGTCTTTACCCACAGCAATCCATCCTCCATAAAACTGCTACAGTGATTTGCCTAAAGCATAGGTTTGCCCAGGTCTTTCTCCTACTCGGTCAACTCCAGTGACTAGGATCTCTGTGCCTTTGCCAAGGCTGTCCTTGATGTCTGAAATGCTCTCCCCAAAACACCTCCCTCCCCTTTAGAATCCAGTGACTCTCTTTTAAGACTCCATTCAGACATTACCTTCTGTAGGAGGCCTTCCCAGGTCCATTCAGCTTAGCCACTGCTAGTATCTTCTCCTACATTGTCGCCTTGTATCTATTCTGTTTTCTATATGCCTGTTTGTGTTTCTGTTGCCCCCTCATGAGAAAATAAATTATTTGAGAGTACAGCTAGATTGTTTTTTTCTGGAACATAATAAGTGCTTAACAAATGCTTATTAATTGATTCTAATCTTTTGTGATTTGTATCTATCATCTTTCTATCCTCTTATCTCTGTCTTTCTGTATTCCTATTTACCTATCTATCATCTATCTATATCTTTCTCTTATTATTTCTCTCTGTCATATACTCTATCTTTCCCTGTAATTTATGGAGATACTGTATGGGTAACAAGTGGAGCAAAATGATATGAAAACATTAGGGAGAGTGAGAGGGGCCAGCCTCATGTTTTCATTGATAGAGGGAACTCAGGGATTTGGAAAATCCCTCCATCAATGCAGCTCAGCCCTTCTCTCCATCTCCTGTAGTCTTAGAGAGTTGCCTAAGGCACTGAAAATTTCAGTGTCTTACTGAGGGTCACACAGCCAAGATGTATCCAAGGCCAAACTGGAACCTAAGTGTTTGTAGCTCCAAGGCCAGGCTCCCTCTAAAAACACTAGAAGAAATTAATTCTCATCCTTTCCTGTTCTTAGCAGAGCTCTTCCAAACTAAATTAAGGTGTGTCTTGGAGGAATTTTAATTGGTTTTTCTGGGCTTTGGTCACTAAATTATATTTTCCTATCTAGTACATCAGTCCCATATAGGCAAATAGAGGTGACTTTGACCTTCACAATCTGTGAACAGAAATGGCATCATGGAGGTTATGTTTTTTGAAACAACAGCTCTTTCCTTGATGTTGTGGGAGATGATAACTATTACTTATTGATCTTAACTGAAAGTGAATGTAGTTTGAGGCTTCACTGTTTCTATTTACTGTGGCTTCTGTGAAAGGAGATGCTTCCTGAGAGCTCAATATGCTTTCTCTTGTCTTCTCATTTTTCATCCTTGTGAATATAAGACTTGTTCTATTTTGAATTTTTAAAATTAAATTAGTTCAATTCCAGTAATCTGGAATGCTACAGAAAGGAGGCATTCTGACTAGGCAAATCTGCCTCACACAACTGAGGTTTAAGTCAAGTCAATAAGCATTTATTAAGTGCCCTCCATGTGCCTGGCATTGTGCCAAGGGTTGGGGATACAAAGAAAGGGAAAATATTGATCCCTGCTCTCAAAGAACTCCCAGTCTAATGAGGGAGACGACATGTAAATGACTATGTAAAAATAAGATGAATTGGAGGTGGTCTCAGGAGTAAGGTGCTAAACTATGTACATAGTTGTTTGCATGCTATCTCTGCCTTGAGGGCAGGGGGCTGTCCTTTTCCTTTCTTTTTAAGTGCTTAGCACAGTGCCTGGAACTGTAGTAGGTGCTTAACAAATATTATTGACTGAATCACTGTTTTTTTTGGGTGCATTGATCAATATTGAACCTTTTCTGGATCACTCAGGTTTATCATTTTGGACTTCGACTATTGTGATATGTTTTAATTGTGAGGATAATTAATTAAATACATTAAGGTTTGAAAAGCACCTTGCTTGCACGGTCTCATTGGATCATCATAATAGCTATATGAGGTAAATATTGTAGACATTATTGTCCTTATTTTTTAGAAGAGGAAACTCAGGGACTGAAAGAAGGTAAGTGGGTCACGTGGTTCATTAAGGGGGTAAAGCAAAATATAAACCCAGGTCTTTCAAACCCTGACTCTCAAGTTCAGCACTCTGTTTGATATGCCATGCTTCTGTTCATTTGTCATGAATATGAAGATAATAATACTAATATTTTGTGTAATATAGCAATTTAAAGTTTGAAAAACATTTTACATAAAATTTTCATTTGGCCCTCACAGTAACCTTGTGAGATGAGTGCTATTATTATCCCCATTTTATGGATAAGGAAACTGGGTGATTTGCCCAAGGGTAAACAGATAGGAGCCTGGATTTGAACTCTGGTCTTCCTGGTTTCAGATCCAGCATTCTCCTATGCTAGAAATAGGTGGATGAACAGGTACTGACTTCAGTAGTGACTAGGAAAATCGTTTTCTTGAAAAGTTACTTTCTCTTTTGTTTTTTTTGACTCCTCATATAAGTGGGGTGAAGGAAATGTACTTAAATGATATCCCACACATTTGTACAGTGCCTAACATATAGCAGTCACTTAATAAATCCTTATTGGCTTATTGAGTTGGGTAGCATAACAAAACTACTTTTATGCAAAATCAGTATGTCAATCAAAGCCAAAAGCAGCCTTTTCTCAGATGGTTTTCTTACCTTCCTGAAAACCGTGTTCTTTTGTACTCCTTGGTACTTTTCTTCCATGTACTTTTGATCTATCAGTATGATCGGTGATTTTTGTATCACTAAGGTAACAGATCATAGGCACAGCTTTCTCAAATTGTACCCACCTATGGCAAAACCCTCAGCTATTCTTTGGTACCTTGCCACATCCCACAGAATCTGAATCTAGTACAACCCAAGCTTTTCCAGTTTGGTATTAGAGATGAATGGTAATCTCATGTGACCTCTGCATGATTTAATGGTGATTTGAGATTAGGTCAGAGATCCAATTGGGAACTGTAGTCCATGGCGGTAATATCAGCTTCTGGCATTTTTTTTTTTTTTGGGTTAGTTTGTGATTTCATATGAATAGGTAACTTTTGTCTACGTGTGTTTGGGACAAGTGGGAGTTTCTGTAGAATTTTCACCAGTCTTATCTTTATATGTATGATGATGAAGACCATGGGGTGAGAGACCTCAGGGAGGTAAGATAACTCAGGGAGCCACCCAGGATGATTAATTGACCCTAGACTGGTTTAAATAGAATATATTTGACTACTTGTTATTTAGATATTTCCCTCAGATGAAGGAAGGGGTGCTTGATGGTAACTTTTCATTTTCCCATCAGAATGCATACTAATCACTCTTTCCCCGACTACTTCTCATTGCCATTGATGATCTCCTTCTTCTCCTCTTCCTCTTCTTCCTCCTCCTCCTCGACCTCCTTTTCCTTCTTCTCCTTCTCTTCTTCTTCTTCTCATACTACTTGGCTTTGATACATAATGGTGGCCTTTTCAAAGACATTGCCAGCCAATCATAGTATTCCTTTCATGTGGTAGAGAACATAAATACTCTGGGAGTTCAGAAAATGGAGTGGTTAGTGCATACTGAAGTGCTCAGTGAGGGTCTAGTGGAGACATCTTCCCTTCCTGCTTTGTGTAGCAGGGTGTCTATGCCTTTATTCAAGCCATTGATGAGAATGTTGAATAGATAAAGTCTTGGACAAGGTTAGACTTGCATACTTCCCTCCTGACTGAGCCCAGTATTACTCATTAATAGATGTGTGTACTCCCTCCAATAATGTGGATTGCAACCCATTTAATCCTGCTCACTTGATACAATTCCTGACCCTTTCCTTTTATGAATCTATGATAAGAGACCTGATATGCTAGGGTCTTTTCTCTTATTCTTTTGCCGTTGTATAGTTACCAACAGAGCACAGTAGACAGTTAATCTATCCTCATGTGATTGTCCCATCTTTTTTCCTGGTCATACATTTTTCTCATAACATCCTTTATGTTGCTTTTTCTGTATAATTCCTCATTTGTTATGTGTTTCATTCTGCTCACACCCACCTTATACCTTTCCATCACTCTTGGGGTGGTGTTCCAACTTCCTGCCATCAAAAACTGAATCATAACTCACAACCAGATGATGATGATCATGATGATGTTGGTAGCAACCAGTATTTTATAAAGCTCCTTAAGGCTTGTAAAACACTTTATATTATCTCATTTGATCCTAACAATACCCCTGTGAGTTAGGTTATTACCCCCATTTTAAGGATGAGAAAACTAAGGCTCTGAGAGTTTAAGTGAATTATCAAGGGTGGTAACATAGCTAATGAACATCTGAGACAGGATTCAAACTCAGGTATTTTCAATTCCAATTCCAGCATTCTATCCCCTGCACCATCCATCTCTGCATCTCTTGAAATATAATTGCTAGATAGATGGACCTCTGTTTCAGAGTGAAGCTTGCTGTCATTAAAAGCACTGTAAAATTTCCCAAAGATAATAGAGCTCACTCTCTAACTTGTCTTCAGTTTCAGAAGAAGTCCATTGTCTATTTGTGGTATAGAAATATTGGTAGATACAATGTTCATCCAAGTGCAGATAATGGTCTAGACAATAAGTGCTCTTTATCCACTTTTTTCCCCTGAATAGTCACCTCAACTCTTTTGAGCATTTGTGTATCTAATTTAAGAAGTTCTATAGTCTTCCGAAACTCAGTGATACTAACAAAAATTTATATAGAAATTGTGGCATTTGGAGGACCTTTTCATCTATGGGAAATCACTGATTTGGCTTATGCAATGGCTACTCTCCATTACAGTTGTAGCCATCTTTGATGTGTAAATAGTTTCCTTGTTTTACTCTTCCAAACTGTTATTGATTCTTTCATGAATCACTGTTCTTTTTGGGCCAGTTGTTAAACCAGTTCTGGGTCTTTCTAACTATGCTTTGATCTGGTCCACATCCCTCCCTCTTGTCTATATGGATAGTATGAGTAATATTATCCAATGTTTTGATGAAATTTAAGTGTTCTCTTGGGACAGCTAGGTGGTGCAGTACATAGAATACCAGACCTGAAGTCAGGAAAACTCATCTTTCTCAGTTCTAATCTAGCCTCAGACAATTAACTAGCTATGTGATCCTGGGCAAGTCACTTAACCCTGCTTGCCTCAGTTTCTTCATCATTAAAAAAATAATCTGGAGAACGAAATGGAGAACCACTCCAGTGTCCTTGTCAAGGAAAACCCAAACGAGGTCATGAAGAGTCAGACAGGACTGAAATGATGGAATACACAGTGTTCTCCATCTTTGATATTTCCCAAATATGACTTTCCAGTAATTGTGTGTGTGTGTGTGTGTGTGTGTGAGAGAGAGAGAGAGAGAGAGAGAGAGAGAGAAGAAAAGAGAGAGAATAAATTTGGTTTGTCAGAGTAATGAGTTTAAATTGGCAGATTGTTTTTAGCTCTAGAATGATTGAAAGGAAAGACCCTGTTTTTTTTTAATTTGTTTTATTTTGCTTACTTGAATTAGGTCTTTTAAGGCAGTTGTTCTATATTAGATATAATTTTTAAATTGAGTTTATTTTGCCATTCCTCTATACTATATAGATTATGTAGTTTAATTTGCAAACCATTTGAAATATGCATGTATTGCATGTGCATTTGCATAACTTAGGTTTGGTTGTTGCTCAGCCATCCAGTCTGGAATTTTCCTGCATTGCTATCATAACAGCTCACATTTCTGGAGTGCTTTTAGGTTTACAAAACATTTTCCACATAATATCCCTGTGAGGTAGATAGCACAAGTGTGATTACCCCCATTTTATAGATGAAAAACTGAGATTTATTAGTAAAGTAAAATGAATTGCCCAAGAACACACAAGTAGTGAGTGTCAGATTAGGAAGTTAATCCAAGTCTTCCTTCTTCCAAGACCAATGCCCATTCCATTTTACTTCATGAGTATTACATGTTGCACTCTAGTATTCGTCTCTGGGATGACTTGGTACCTGCCTGGGAACTTCATTTTAAAAATTACTTTATCTGAATGGTATGGTAGTAGAGTACTGACCTTAGATTCAAGAAGAGATAGGTCTTCCTGACAGCCTCTGACACTAGATATGTGGCCTTGAAGTCACTTAACCTCTCCAACCCTCAGTTGCCTCATCTGTATAATGGGGATAATAATAGTAGTTGCCTCACGGGGTTGTTATGAGAATAAAATGAGATAGCGCATGTAAAGCACCTTGATAACCTTAAATTATCATATAAATGTCAACTAGTTAAGCACCCTGGCACATGGTGGGTAGGTGGGTACTTTATTTATTGAATGGAGGAATGCATGTTTATACTTGTAGTATCACAGCTCTCTTGGAGCTACCCACTTAGGGCAGCTGGTGCCCACCCCTGTGCAGAAATCCCTAACAATAATGCAGTGTTTAATAGGGTGGTTTGCTGTTTCCCTGTTTATATAAGATGTGGGTGGCATTCAATCAGTGCACCTATCAGCACATAAATTCCTCTTTCTGAAATTGATGGGAGAGCAATAGGGAAAGAGAACTAATATTTATATTATGTATATTTGTGTCCACATGCATATATATACATATGTCTATACATACACAATATAATATATACATGTACACATACATATATAAATATAAATCTATCCATCTATCTATCTCTATATCTCTGTATCTCTCTATATGTTGTAGCCGAACTGGTTGCTTGAATAAAAAGCCATGAAGTAAAACTGATGACCTTTTGTTCTGTGTGTGCATGTCCTCATGGTTTTCCGTCAGCAGCACATCTAAAAAGGTCTTTTCCTCTTCTTTAGTGTTGGGTACAGCCACAGGGATAGAAGCGTTAGCTAGCCACTGGAGGAGGGTGGGTGGGAATAAAGCATGGAAGAAAGGAAGTTTTTTGCAGTGTGCTCAGCCCAAGGGATGTTGTTGGGTTAGCACTGACCTCACCTGTATGGGATTAGGAGCAGGAAGTGTGTAGTTGGAGAGAATGGCATGCACCCAAACAAGTAGAGGAAACAATCCACTGCTGTCATTGCATGGGCTTGGAGTATTGCCATGAGGCTTTCCTCTGGATTGAATTCACTGATTGACTCATAGGATCATAGAGCTAGGGCTTGAAGTGGCTTCAGAGGGCTTCTAGTCCTTGGAAAGAAGACCAAGGGAGAGGAAGACTGTGATTTGCCCAAGGTCATACTGCCAGTGAGCCGAGCTGTGTTTTGAAGCCAGGTCTTTTGGCTCCAGATATTTCCATCTCCGGAGCAACTCACTCTCACCCTCATGACACCTGTCTGAACTTAGAGAATCAGGCATAGAGTGGTAGAGAGTTAGTGTGCAGCCTTGTTGCTTCCGATCATTCCAATCTGAATGAATCAACTGGGGAATTGGAAGGACGAGGTGATGGTTTCAGTTTGAATACTATCAGAAGCCATCAGAAATTCCTTTGACAGACTGTGGGAGGGCTGTAGGTTTCTGATGGTCACTTAGGTCATCAGGAAGAACATGCCCTGATTTGATTGTTCTCTGTACTAAAAAGGTGGTTAATGTACCAGTTGTAGTTTCCAGTGGGAACAAAATAATAACTAGTATTTGTTTAGTACTTTAAGTTTCATATAGCATTTTACATAGGTTAACTCATTTGATTCTTACAATAACCTTGTGGGGAAAGTGCCACTGCTATTCCCATTTTACAGATGAGGAAACTGAGGCAAAGAGAGATTTAAGCAACTTGCTCAGGGTCACACAGCTAGTAAGTGTCTGGGGCAAGATTTGAACTTCGTTCTCGTGGCTCCAGATATGATTTGTAAAGTTCTTTTTATTTGCATTTTTTGTTGTGGTATCTTGCGGACTTTGCAAATTGGCCTTCCTAGTCCTTGTAGTTCAGTAATTTCCTCTTTTCAACATGTGGACAGTTGAGCTATTGATTTCTTTTGTAGAGGAAAGAAAAGAGGTTTCATAATTAGAAACCTAGACTGGACTCTGGGTCCTTTGAGTTGCTTAATATTGAGATAAATGATTTAACTGTTTCATCCCTTCTGTAAAACGGATTAGATATACCTAAACCATCTGCGACAGTGGGATGTTTGTGAGAAAAAAAAAATAGTAACGTTTATTAAGTGTCATGTAACCATAAAACACCATCTACATGTGAGTTGCTCTTTATCCCCTTCTTTCTGCTCACACGGCCATCACTCTATTTCTGTCTCTCATCCCTCCTTGCCTGAAATCTTCCTATAACCTTCTGATGGGTCTCCTTACCTCTCTTATCCCTCCCTCCACTACAGTCCGTCCATCTTTTACTCAGCTGCAAAAATATTTCTAAACCTAGGTCTAACCTATCATTTTCTGCAATAAACTTCATAGATTCTCTATTACCCATAGGAGAAAGACTGTTAACCTGTAGTGCACAGACTCCCAACGGGTCTGTAAATCGATTTCAGTATGTGGATGGGAAGAAATTACATCTTTATTTTCATTAACCTCTGATTGAAATTTAGCATTTCCTTCAATATCAATGTAGGCAACATTCTGAGCAGAGGTCCATGGGCTTCCCCAGACTGCTAGAAGGGTCCACGACACAAAAATAGTTCAGAACTCCTGCTTTAGAATAAAATACAAATTCCTCTTTTTAGCATCCAAAGCCTTTTACAACCTTCATCCAGCTTATCTTTGAAGCTTTCTTCTACATTAGTCTTTTTTATGTATGCACTCTTAAGCCAACAAATTGGCCTTGCTTGTCCTACCATGAAACATTTCCCATTTCCCATCTCTGTTTCTTTACACAGATTAGGCCACGTGCCTGTGAAACTTAAAGTATTAAACAAATACTAAGAAAATGCGTTTCTTCCTAATCTATTCCTTTCAGAGCCCCCAATTTTCTTCAAAGCTCAGTTGAAGCACCTTCTCGGTTCTCTCCTGCTCCCTGCACACTGCCCCCATGCCTCCACTGAAATTACCTTGAATTTTTTTTTGTTTGTGTTTATGTGTTCATATTATCTACTATCGTGGAATATCAGTTCCTTGGGGACAGGATATAGAATTTTTTTGGTTGTATCCCTGGAACTTAGCATAGTGCCTTTAACCATTGTTTATTGATTAATTGCTATATAACATATAATAGTAGACAACAGCTAGGTTGATCAGTGGATAGAGGGCTGGGCCTAGACTAAGGAAGATCTGAGTTCAAATGTGACATCAGACATGTTAGATGTATGACTCTTGGCAAATCACTTAACCCCGTTTGCCTCAGTTTCCTCATCTGTAAAATGAGCTGGAGAAAGAAATGGCAAATTACTCTAGTATCTTTGCCAAGAAAATCCCAAATGGGGTCATGGAGAGTCAGAAATGGCTGATGGCTGAACAACATATATGATAGATGGTTAGATACAGCTGCTAAAAGATTGCAGAGTGGAAAGGAAATTTTAAAAGAACTTGAAAAACCATAGCTCATATGTTGGGGTTATGGTAATTTCATAGGATAATTGATTGTAGGATCATGGAGTTAGAACTAGACAGGTTAATAGCATACAAAATTCACATAGATGGTAAGTGGCAAAGCCAACCATCTGTTCAGACTAGAAAGCCTGTACTTTTCCCTCTCTCTCTCTGTATGGTTTAATTTATTCATTTCAAAATCCCAGTTATTTTTTTTAAAGAGGTATTTCGTTAATGATCTCATATTGTAGGAATGACAAAAATCACTTAAATTTGTCTGCATCAGTAAAGGTGCTTAGATGCATGAGGGCATGGAGCTATTAATCTGAAATGGCCATTGATTTTTTTTGCTATGATGAAAATACTTAGAAATCAAAAGATGAAGCAGCATTACAAATCCAATGGATTTATTTAACAATTGAAGATCCTAGGAAAAACCTGGCAATAATTTTTCATCTGTTGTGACTTGAATTTTGTGCACTCTCTCTGTCTCTGTCTTTCTCTCTGTCTCCATCTTTCTGTCTCTCTGTCTCTCTCAACCTCTCCCTCTACCCCCCATCCCTCTGTCTCTCTCACTCTCTTTCGGTCTCTCTCTGTATCTCTTTCAACACATCAAGTTTTCTTCTGTAGGCATATGAAATTTGTGTCTCTCTTTCTGCTTTGATGTTTACAAAGTCACAGCATGTAGTTCATTGTTCTCTTGTTCAAATGAATATATAATTGGTCTGGCAAGTTTTTGGGAAGAGAAACAAAAATTTGAAGTTATTTGTATATCTATAGCATGTAGCAATATTTGATAGAGACAAGTACAAATACAGACTTTTAATTTGATGTCATTTTTCTAGACTAAATAATGAAATTCATTTTCAACTGTCAGAGTTGAAATTGAGCACAGAAATGATCTAAAGTAACCGTTGTCACAGTGTAATCCTTTATTCACATCCACTGGCTTCAGCTAGGTCAGGGGTGGGGAAACTGCAGCCTTGAGGCTGTGTGTGGACCTCTAGGTCCTCAAGTACAGCCCTTCGATTGAATCCAAACTTCACAGAACAACCCTGGATTTGTTCTGTGAAGTTTGGATTCAATCAGAGGGCCACACTTGAGGACCTAGAAGACCACATGCATCCTTGAGACTACAGTTTCCCCATTCTTGAGCTAGGTGATTCAGTGGATAGGCAGTGGATAGACCACTATACCTAGAGTCAGGAAAATTCATTTTCATGAATTCAAATCTGGCCTCAGATACTTACTAGCTGTGTGACCTGGGCAAATTACGATTTGCCTCAGTTTCCTCATCTGTAGGAAATGGCAAACTATTTCAAGTCAGAAGCCCAAAGGGAGTCACAAAGAGTTGGGCATGATTGGAAAATGACTTAATAACAGCCAAGTTCACAAAATCGTAGAATTTGAAAGAGCATCAACACCTATGTAGTCCAACTCATGTAAAAAAGGAATCCCTATTATAATATGGAGAAAAAGCAATATCCAGCTTCTGTTTAACCTTCAGCAAAAGCTAGCTCACTACCTCTCAAGGGAAGTCATTATCCACTTTTAGGTTGCTCTAATTGGTAGGAAGTTTTTCCTGATATTAAGCCTCAGTGGGCCTTTTTGTAACTTCTGCTCATTGCTCCTGGCTTTGGATTCTGAGGTCAAATAGAACAAGTTTTTCAAATGAGAGCCTTCTAAGTACTTGTAGATAGCTGTGGTGTCCCTTCTGAATCTTCTTGCCTTCAGGCTCAATAGGTCTGGTTTCTTTAACCAGTCCCCATATGACCAAGACTCAAGGCTCTGCTAATGCTGGACATTCTCTAGCTTATCAATGTCCTTCTTAAACTCTGGTGTCTAGTACTGTACACAGTGCTCCATGTGAGATCTAACAAGGGTGGAAAACAGTGGGATTATCACCTCCTGGTTCCTAGAACCTGTAGCCCTCGTAATGTAACCCAAGATCAAATTACCTTTTTTCAGTTGCCACATCACAATGCTGACTCATTTTATAATCCACTAAAACTCTAAGATCCTTATTCAAGCCATCTGTGGTCTTACCATGCTTCTTTCACACTGGTTAAGTTGATTCTATATATTTTTTTTTAGTTTTTATTGTTTAATAAGGACAGACAACAGCCCTACAAGTATTCAGATACAACGCAGATGGGAAGGCCCAGCGGTCCATGGGTTGTGATGTCAGGCCAGATGGCGGATCTACTCTAGCCAGTTTGCATGTGGGTAAAAATTAAAATTCCACAAAAAATTTTTCTGAAGCCATTTTATAAATATTTCCTGTAATACCAGAGGTTCTGAAAGTAAATGAATGAAAAATCATTTGATAACTGCCTACTGTGTACAAAACACTGTGATAAGTAATAGATATGCAAATAGGAAAGCAGTACATGGCTTGCCTTCAAAGATTTTATATTCTAGTAATAATAATAACAATAATAATATAACTAGAATTCATATAGTATCTACTCTGTGCCAGGCATTGTTCTAAGAGCTTTATGAATATTATTTCATTTGATTAATAGAGAGAGACAATACATATAGGAACTGTAAGGGGCCAGTGGTACTTAGGACATGGTGACAAAAGATCGTAATGCCCCTTTTCAAAGTGTTATTTCCGCTGATAAAACCATATCCATATCTGATGATTAGCTATTTTATAGGGCCAACAATTTTGGTGGGTAAAACTTTCTTGCTTGCTCACCCTAGAATGTAGCATCTTGATCCTCTTTTCTACCCTCAATATAAAATCCCACTAGCTTCTACCCCACCCCCTAACACCGGAAAGCCACTGATAACCAGACAGGGACCTGGACTGAGTTTTCTTGCATTTCTTGGGAGAATCACTTCCCTTCCTTGCACCAGGCAGGGAAGTAGTTGCCAGTTGGCATCATCCCTTACGTTGATTCTCTGTATGATGACTCTGGTGGTTGGACATGAAACAGGACTGGTGGTCTGGAGCTCACTGCTGTCCATAGGGTTCTTGGGCTCGCAGGGTTAGACTGTTTCCAGCTGTGTTTGACAGGAGTTAGTAGTAGTTGAAATTGTGGCTGTGATTTGACTAGCCTGACATGGGACTCTTCCAGGATACCTTGTTGCTTCAGCTAGGTTGGCTTGCCTGCCCCACGTGTGGCAGTTGGTAGAGATGGTTGGTCCCTTAGCTATAGAATTGATTTTCTGGATGACAGCTGTGGTGTCTGGGCTAGAAGAGGGGTCGGTGCTTTGGGGCATGCTGCTATTCCCAGGGCTCTTGGGCTTTGCGTCTTGGGGTCTGAAGGGACAGGTGGTAGTAGATGGGAGGGCAGTGGCACATCCCACTTCTCCCTCTCTCTCTGTATGTCTCTCTCTGGCTCTGTCTTTGCCTCTGTGACTTTCTCTCTGTCTCCCCATGTCTCTCTGTTTCTCTCTGTCTCTTTCTCTCTCTCTCAACTTGTTGCTATACCTAGCCTGATTTGCCTGCTGTAAGGGTAACAGTTGACTAACAGTTGGTAGGGCCCCATCTCCATTAGTGAGTGGTTTTTCACTTGGGGCCTGTGAATTTGTTTATAATATGATTTGGATAACTGTACTTCAATATCATTGCTTTCTTTTGTAAGCCTGTGCATTTTATTTGATGTATTTAAAACACTTTGAGAGGGTCTCCCTTGTCTGCACCAGACTATAGGATGGAGGCTGGGCTAGAAGCAGAGCTGCTACAGTTTAAACTGGTCAGTTTTGAGATTTCAGGAAAAAGAGAAGTCCCTCCTCCCTTTGGCCCAACTTCCAGGACTGTCATGCCACCTCCTTGGCCTGGTGCAGGGAAGGGAAGTGATTCTCCCAAGAAATGAAAGAACACTCAGTCCGGGACCCTGTCTGGTTGTCAGTGACTCAGTGGTGTTGGGGGTGGGGTAGAAGGTAGTGGGATTTTATACTGAGGCTAGAAAAGGGGGTCAAGACGCTACATTCCAGGGTGAACAAAACTGAGCAGTGTCAGGATACCCTAATCATGAGTAATTTAGAAGAGCTTAAACACTAGAGTTGGTAGGATTCCTCGAGAATCGAGACCTTCGTTATCTATCACTCAAGCTGTCTCTATTTCATCCTCTCACACTGGCTCAGGGGGCTGACTGAACCTGCCCGCATCAATCATGACAACCGTTCTTATGTTGTTTGTGTTTGGTGGATGTCACAGGATCTTTATTTGAGTTCTAATTATTAATTTTTTTATGTTCTGAGTATCCATATTAGTCATTGTTTATTCAATTCAGCCAACATTTATTTTGCAACCCTTGTGTATGGAACGTGATATTAGGTGATGTGGGAGATGTAGCATTTAGATAAATTACAATCCCTGCCTTCTTATTGAAACATCTGGGTGACAGTGGATTGGAGCACTGATTCTGGAGTCAGGAAGACATGAGTTCAGATCTGACCTTAGATACTTCCTAGCTTTGTGACCCTGAGCAAGTCTGAGGAAGATATCACAAAATAAGTGATAAATGTGTTAAAGGAGGTAATGGTGTTATGTGACTTCTGACCAGGAAAATCTGATTCACTTCACTTAAAATTTTATTCAGCATGGTACTGGGTGTATATAAACATGTGTATTGGTATTGGCCTTTTAAAAGAGGAATCATGGGGCGGCCAGGTGGCTCAGCGAGTAAGAGCCACCGGCCCCAGTGTCGGGATGACCTGGAGATCGAGTCCCAGGCTCAGACACTCAGCACCACACCCAGAAATAACTGGCTATGTAACCTTGAGCAAGTTACTTAACCCTGACTGCTTTAAAAAAAAAAGAGGAATCATTCTTTAAAAATATATAAAATGGAGACTTAATGCTTTAGTTATGGACTGCACTAGATTATATAATTCTGTTATTCTGGGGCATTAGGGGTGTGTGTGTGTGTGTGTGAGTGTGTGTGGGGTCGGGGAACTTCTGTGTTGGAAATTCCCTTCACTGTTGTAGATCACTTAACTCCTCTTAATTTTTAGTCATAAAGGTTGCCTAGGGTACTGAGAGATTAAATATTATGTATGATCAAACACCTGAAGATTATGGTGCCAGCAGCTAAATCATGAACCCAGTTCTTGACTCAAAGGTCAGCTTTCTATCCACTGTCCCAGGCTGTGTTTCTGATTCTGAGCTAACTCTTCTTGTATAAATGTGAGATACATGTAGGTAGCAAAGTAAGAGAACTATTTAGATATAAATGGGGAAAACATGTAAACTATCCTCTTTCCCTTTTTATGCAACTCATGAGGACCTAAGATATTTATAGTAGGTCCATTCTCAGGGAAGATTTCTATCTACTTGAAGAAGTGAAATTATCTCAAGAGCTTTTGAACAATTTATAGTTTTTTCAAACATTTTCAAAGCTCTGACATAGCTTTGCCTGGATGGGATGACAGGAAAACAAAAGAAGAAAGTTGTGTATCATATTTCCTGCCCATGTGACACCATTACCAGGGGAGCTTGGGCCATGGTTGTTAGATGTGACTCACACATCCTGGGGATTTTGAACTGGTAACATCATTCATGTCTTTCTTTTTTAAAAACTACATTAAAATGGTTCTCAAGGTTTGTCTCGAGGGAGTTCAGAATGGTTAAAATTTTGACAAATAACAATGTTGTGGTTACTGGTATGTGGTTAGAGAAATGTCTTTATTTCTGTAGCATTACTACAGGAAACTGGAAACTTCTCTATGTCTTCTAGTTTCATTTACAGTGAAAATGTCAAGGATAGGTGTGGTCCAATTTCTCTAGGAAGGTATTGACTCATTGGTCATTGATACAGAAATCTCAGAGTGCCAACAGTTAAATGATTCTCAGCCCCTTCTTCATCTTTTACTATTGTTGTCACTGTGGGCATCAGGTGTGAAGGCTGGTATGCATTTTTGGCTATTTCCTGGGTCTACACTGAAGTTTTCAGAATACTACAAGTAGATGTCACAGTATCAAAATGAGCTCTTTTAAAAATATGTTCTCCCTCCTTGCAGAGAAATAAAAGGATTGTAATTTGGATTTTCTCCCAAAATAGGTTTTTAGATCCCTGATTTCAGTGATACCTTCTAAGGGGCAGCTAGGTGGTGCAGTGAATAGGTGGTGCAGTGAATAGGCCCTGGAGTCAAGAGGACCTGAGTTCAAATGTGACCTCAGACACTTAACACTTACTGGCTATGTGACCTTGGGTAAGTCACTTAACCCCAGTTGCCCTCCAGAAAGTGAAAAAGAAAGGAAGGAAGAAAGGAAGGAAGGAAGGAAGAAAGAAGGAGAAAGAAAAGAAAAGAAATTCCTTCTACCAATGTAGATATACCTGCTTGGCAATTTATAGTATTACAGTGTTGCTTAGAGTCATTGAGTAATTAAGTGATTTGCAGAGGGTCATACCATTCATATGTGCCAGAGGAAGGACTTGAACCCAGATCTTTCTGACTTAAAGATCAGATCTATCTGCTACTTTTCAATGATTCTCTTTACTCTTTGAGGTTGTTGTTCAATTATTTCAGTCACATCCAACTCTTTGCGACCCTATTTGGGGTTTTGTTGGCAAAGATACTAGAGTGGTTTGCCATTTTCTCCTCCAGCTCATTTTATAGATGAGGAAACTGAGGCAAACAGGCTTAAGTGACTTGCCCAAGGCCATACAGCTAGTAACTATCTGAGGCCACATTTAAGCTTGGGAAGATGAATCTAATATCTCCTCTCTCTACCATTCCACCTAGCCGTCCCTTTCTTTATTTAACGTGAGTAAAAGATGTCTCCACAAAGACCCCTCTGGAGACCTTCTTTTTACTGTGACTAAAATGTCTTTCTTTTAAAATTGTTTTGAAGACATTGAAACATTCCTTACAAATAAATGAACCAGACTTGAATATATGCATAGCATCTCTAAGAAAACCTTAAAGATCTACCCAATCCAGTCCTTTTATTTTATGTGAAATCAAAGCTCAGGAATACTTCCAAGTATACTTTGTAGAAATGATCATGAAAAGAGGAATGAGAAATGAATAGCTACTGGAAGGCAAGTGCAATGATCTCACCAGAATTATTGAATCTTAAGCAAGGGCCCTTCAAGGTCACAAATTCTCCCTTTCGTCACTAGAGTCCTACATTTCAGTTAAAAGCCACTTTTATTGATAAAAATTAATATTTCATGTGTATTTATCAGTGTTTGAATTAGCAACATGCCTGCAGTTCAACTACTGGTTTCTTATACTTTCAATGCAAATGTATACATTTTTTCCCCCCAAGTAAAAGGCCTATGTAAGAACTCATGGAAGAAATCTACAGAAGAAAAAGCATTGATGTAGGATTCAAGATACTTGAAATTTGGTCCCAGCTCTGTTGCATACTCGTAGTACCAAATAAGAGAAGACTAACTTAAAAATGACACTTCTCCCCAAATCTTATTTTCAAATCAATTTTATTTCCAGATCTGACCGTGATAGATGACTTGTTTAGTGAGAATTTATGAATGCTTATGACTGAGTATGTAATTGGGAATGATGTTTGATTAAATAACTTAGCATCAACTTAGCATCCAGTAATTAAATAGCCTTCCTCATGAGGTAGTGAGTTAACCCAATCTGGAGGTATTCAAGCATGTCTTTTACCAGGTTTTATGTATCTTGTAGAAGGATTACTGAGAAATTGGACTAAATGATCTCTCAGTCCTCCATAGGTTTTTTTCTTTCTTTCTTTCCAGGTCAGAGGTTCTATTTATTAGGGCACATTTGAATCATTCTTTATGGTTTGTGAATCCCTTCCCTTCACAACACCATCAAGAGTAAGATTGTGTAAGCATTATGATGTTCATTTTACAGAAAAGGAAACTGAGGCTTAGAAAGACTGTTGAGACTTGCCCAAAGTTACAAAGCAAATAAGTGATTTGGATTCAGGTCTCTGGCTTCCAAGTATAGTACTTTCTTTCCTTCAAATTGCTGCTTTTTCTTATTCTATGATTATGTATTTTCTCCTGTCATACCATGCTTAGAATTCCATTGTGCTCGCTTCATGGAGTAGAAAAGAATATAATTCTTGTGTCATACTTTGTAAGTTGGCAACATATAATTAGAGGGAAATTTCCCTATTGCTTTCTGCCTGTTTTTGTAAGGGGCTTTAATTGATATCAATTCTTGAAATGGGTTATTTTTAAAATGTATTTTAAAATATACTTTAAATAGTATTTTTCTTTTATTGTTATTTTATTTCCCCTCCTGATTACATTTAAAAACAATTTTAACATTTTTTTTTAACATTTTAAGTTTAAATTCTACCTTTCCTGGCCATGAAACAGTAAGCAATCTGATATAGGATATACATGTGCAATCACATAAAACATTTTCATATTAGTCATTTTGTGGAAGAAAACTTGAATCAAAAAAGAAAGTGAAAAATAATATGCTTCCTTCTGAATTCAGACACTCTCTCTCTGAAGGTGGACGCTCTTTTTCATCTTGAGTCCTTTTGGGATTGCCTTGAATCTTTGTGAGATCTTTGGATCTATCTTAGAATAGCTAAGTTATTCACGATTCTTCATTGTACAATATTGCTGTTAATGTGTACAGTGTTCTCCTGGTTCTGCTTACTTCACTTTGCATCAGTTCATGGAAGTCTTTCCAGGTTTTCAAAAGAGATTATTTTGCAAGAATTGCTAACTTAGTGCCTCTTAGATGGTCGTTTACTTAATACATTAGTAATAGTTTTTTTCTTCCTTAATTTTTAACATGACAAAGCTGCTAGTTCTATTAGAAACTTATTAAAGTATTTGAGTTCCTTTTCCATTTAGGCAGAGTGGTATAGTAGAAGGAACAGAGATGTGTAATCAGAGAATCTGAGTTAAAATACTGTCTTTATACTTGCTAGCTATGTGACCTTGAATAACTCATTTTATTCATCTAGGTCTGAGGTTTGTTTGCTCTTTTTCTCTCTGTAAAATAAAGGGGTTAGGGGTGACCAGGTGGCTCAGTGAGTAAGAGCACTAGGATCGAATCCGGGCTCAGATACTTAGCACCACATCCAGAAATAACTGGCCGTGTAACCTTGAGCTTAACCCCAGTTGCTTTAAAAAAAAAATAAAGGGATTGTATTGTATGATCTCTAAGGTCCCTTCAATATCTAAATGATATAACCCTACACATTATGAAAGTTAGGGATATTTTGTAGGGATATATCTAGATATTACCATGTAGCAAAAAATGAGACAGAAAAAAAACCTTTTCACAAAACCTGAAACTAAACATAGCTATTTGATTTCATGGCTAGTCCTACATGTTGCAGTGTTCCTCAAATTGGGATCCAGGGATCATAAATGCTCCAGCAGAGGCTCTAGATGTCCTTCCTCTCCTTTTATCTTCCAGATTCTGTATCCTTTTCTATCTTGTCCTGTTCTTAGATAAACCTCTCCACTGTTTCACTCCTCTCCACCCCACCCCACCCCACTCCACCCCACCCCACCCCATCCCATCCCATCCCATCCCATCCCATCCCATCCCATCCCATTCTACTCTGTGCCATTTTATTTCATTTTATTCCACTCCATTCCATTCCACAAGTGTTTACTAAGTGTACTCTGTGCTAAATCCTGGGAAATTAAGTCTAAAATGAAATGGTCCTTGCCCTCAAGGAACTTACATTCTTTCACAAGAGAAAACTTGTACATAGAACACTAAATACAAATGTATACAAGGTTAGAAATAGAAGCTGAGCTGCACTTTGAAGGAAGACAGGGGTTCCATGTGGTGGGAGTTCATAGGGAATGTGTTCCAGGCATGGGGGGCAGACAGCCTGTGCAAAGAACGGAAAAGGTAGAATGTCATATAAAATACAAGTTGGACTAGATTGTCCAGGGTATGAAGGAGAATAATATGAAATAAGCTAGAAAAGTTAGGCTGAAGACAGATTTTGAAGAGCTTTAGAAGACAGTCAGAGGAGATGGCATTTTATCCTGGAGCAGAGGTTCTTACTCTTTCCTGTGTTGTTTACCCTTTTGGCAATTCTGTGAGTCCCATGGACCCCTTATCAGAATAATGTTTTTAAATACTTGAATTTAAATAATTTCAATTAGAAGCTAGTGGACAATAAAGATGAGTTTTTCCCTATCCATTTTCATGGACTGCTTAAATCTATCCACGGATCCCTTGGGAGTTCATGAATCCCAGGTTATGAACTCCTGTCCTAGAGGCAAGAGGGAGTTACTACGGTTTCCTGGGCAAGAGAATGATAGTCAGACCAATGCTTCAAAATATTCATTTACAACTGTGTGGAGGATGTATTAAAGAAGGGAAAGACTGAAAGGAGGGACCCCAACTAGAAGGCCATATCAGTATTACAGGTAAGAGCTAAGGTAAGGGCCTGAACGAAGATGGTGAGATGGAGAGAATTGGATGGATGAGAGATATATTTTTAAAAGTATTATAATTTATAAGACTTGGCAATTAATTGGATACAAGTAGTGATGGACAAGGAGAGTTGGGGGTGACTGCAAGGTTGCAAACTTAGATGATTAGAAGGGTGATGGTGCCTTCAAAAGAAACAGAAAAGTGAGCAAAAGAAGAGAGTTGGGAGGGGGGTGATAGTAGAAATAATGAGTTCTGTTTTGGGGCATGTTGAGTTTGAGATGTCTATGAGATATTGAGTTGGAGATGGCAAATCTGGAATTTAGAATTTAGGAGAGAGACTGGGGTTGGACATAAAGGCAATAATTTAACCCATAAGAGCTGATGAGATCATTACAAGAGATAGGAGAGAAGAAGGTCTATATTAATTACTGTAAATGGGAGAAAAAAAAACAGATTAACAGGAGAGGCAAATATATTCACTTATAGTCTACTTGTAAAAAAATGAAAAAAAAATATAAAAGCCATGATTATATAAGAGAATGCATTAGTCTCTGAAGGCATATAGAAATATATACAAGCCATATGAAAAAAAATTAAATTAAGGATTATTTCATGGTTGTATGGCAGGCTTGACCAGCTGATTTCAAGACAGTGAACTAAAACCCAGTAAATATTAAGACCCAGATCAAAAAGAACACTTTTAGTCAGGAAAGAATTGAAGAATGTAGATCTCAAAGTCCAAAGTCCTAGGTCTGAATACCGGCCCAAATACTTAGCTGTTGTGTTATATTAGACGAGCCATTTTATTGTCCAAGTCAATTGTATAATCTGTTGAATTGGGACAAGGAGAGCTGCTACCTACCCACACAGGATTGTTATAAGGAAAATGGTTTCTTATCTTTAGCATGCTAGAGAAATGTGAGCTACCAGAACAGTATGAGTTCAATTCTCATCTCTGCTGCTTGTTACCTTGACTTTGGGTAAGTCACTTAACTTCATTGGGTCTTAGAATCCTTAGCTATAAGGCATTAAGATTGGAATGAATGGACTTTCTAAGGTTATTGCCTGGTCCAAATCTAAGATAGTATACATAGCTCCCTCAGGAAAATTTTAGTAAAGCCCTCTGAGAGCAAGCAGCAAAGACTATTTTTTTTAAATCCTAAATTCATACAAGCCATTGCTGAAGATGATGTTAAAATGTTTACAGATATTTCTTCTGCCTAATTTTATGTCCCTTGGTCAGTCACGTGAAACTTTCAACAACGACACCGTTCTGGTGGTTGGTTAGATTATTGAATATTTCAGCACAAGATGCTATTACCTCTCAGCCCAGGTTTCTAGAGGTAATTCTGATACTTGTTTGAGCATGCTTATTAGCACACCAAAAGCAATTACAGTCACTCATGTGGATAATTCTAAGGTCATGTTTGCCTTGAGAATGTATATATTTCTTTTTCCAAATTAGAGATTGCATGACTGGTTGCATTTTTATATTAATAACTCCAAAACCTGTCATTTGTTTTGTCAGGCAGGGATTCAGACTCTTGTGTAAGCCCATTGATTACCTAGATGGGACAAGATGTGAATGAACTCAGCTATTACATAGGTTGAGATAAGAATGAAATTAGGTTGTAATTTAAATTCAGCTGTAGAACAGTGATACTGACTTGCAGTGGCAATATTTTAGGGTTTCAGAGGGAGCGGGTAATGACCATTTACCATTCTGAGTATCTTTCGAAAAACAAATCAGTGCAAGTAACAGGAATGTCTGCTTGTCAACTTTTAAATAATGTTGCATTCGGTTCAAGAAGTGACATTGCCAGCTCAGTGCTCTCTAGGTCAGGTACTGCTTAGAGTTTTTTCACATGTTAAGTCTGAGTCCGAAATTATTAATTTTTGTTGACTCTACATCAAGATTCAGGATAATGTAAGCTCTGTGAGGGCAGGGTATGTTTTTATTTTTGCTTTTGTATCCCTAGCACCTAGCAAAGCTCCTAGCACTGGGAAACACTTAATAAATACTGATCATTGGATAAAGATTATGCTGGTGTAGTCTGTTCATTACAGAGTAACAGTAAAGGGAAGGTATAAGAGGGTTTTACTCAAACCAAAAAAAAATGTTGTATTTTCTTCTCTGACTGGAAGCCAGTGTTACAGTAAACTTCAGATTAGTTGATAATGAACAGAAGAGATTTAAATCTCTCATCCTATTCCACTTTGCAAACCAAGGTGCCTGAGGTATAAAGTTTTGGATGCCAACAGAAATGAAGTTAAAATGAATCACCAAGTATTTATTGAGTATTTATTCATTGCGAGGTACTGTGCTAGGTATTGTTGGGGGGCACAATGATGTATAAGACAGCCAATGGCTTTAAAGAGCTCAGTGTCTAGTTGGGAAATAAAACATGCTATGGATCCTCCAATGTTAAAGGAATGTAATGTGTCAGTGTGCAATGTAATGTGTCAGTGTCATGAGAATTGTATGATAACCAGCTACAGAGCTATTTTAAGAGATAAGAGAAGGTAGAAATCTGTTTTCTACCTGATGTTGAATAGAGTCATAGTTGTAGTTTTCAGTGTCCAAAAGGCAACATTTGACCACCCTGTAGAATTAGAATCCAAGCACAGACATGAGTTTTCTCAATTGGATTGTTTGGTGATGTTGTGATGGATTTAGGTTTGTGCCCTTTGAGTCATCTCAACATTATAGAATTATTACCTTGAAATGTGAGTGTCTTCAAGATGGAACACTTTTTATGACACTGACTGTTCACTTTAGATCAGTTCCTGTTTCTTTTTGCTTATTGTTACTATGGCTTTTTTTTTTTGGAAACTTCTTGGGTCCTACTTTGTCATTAAAACAAAAGCGCTGTACAAAATGCATCCTTATAAATTCCTGATGTCTGTCTGTCTGTCTATCTATCTATCTATATGCCAGCAAAGGATTGTGGTAGACATTCAAAAGAGACAAGATTTGTCAACATTGAATCACAGAGATTAATTGGTGTCAAGATAAAACAGTATCATGCAAAAATCAAAACCTTTTTGCTGACAGCCCCACAAGATGCCTAGCCTCCTGGGAGTGGAAGATCCATCCCATGGGGTGAGTTGCTTGGCACTAGAGTTCCAAGTTGCAGCCTTGATAAGCGATTTGTGCCGCACAGACATGCCTTTTCCAGGAGTCATCTGTGCTGGAATAAGGCTTATGAGTCCCCAAATCATGCTGTCACGTTCAACAATGTTTAGAATGATCTTCCTGTTTCATAAATTCAGGCAAAACTGAACTCTTTTAAAAGTCAAATTAAAATATGATCACATAAAAATACTCTCTCTACATACTCCTCCAGATAGCTTCAGAAAGGTTTGCTTTAGATTACAGTTTGGTATTGCTTGTTTCTTGGATCTCGCGATTATGTTGACTGATGCATTTATTTGCATATATGTTTATTTGCAGATGATATTCACTGATGACATAAAGTCCAAACCTAGCCATGTTGTTTTATTTAGGACATTATCTCCTTAGTTCCAGCAACATCCTGACTTGGGCAGAATAATTCTCAGGGCCTCGTCTCTTTGGGGACAACATCCTGTGGGAGAATTTCTGTTTCCCATTGACTTCCTGTGGACTTAGAGAACATTTAACAAAGAGAAGGGCAGCTTGTAAACTCAGGTTTTTCTTTTGCAACAAAAGGTGGAAATGTTCCCCTATGGCTGACTATCAAATGAATAAAAAGCTGTGAACTAGAGGAGTGAGGAAAGCGTATTTCCAGCAAGAAGAAAAAAAGATGCTTGGTTCACATTTTAGTTCTGATCTCATCTTAAATTAACCACTCAATATACCTTGAATTGGAGAAACTAAGTAACTTTATTCTATGACAACCTGATCTTTCAGGCAAGGGACTAGGGATCATAGGGCCATAATTTTAAGGTGAAGGGGACCTCAGACATCATTTAGACCACCCACCAACATTTTACAAACTAGAAAAGTTTAGCATTGTTTCATATGTTGGATTCTTCCTAAGAAATTGTTTAAATTTTATTACTTAGTGATTTGGGCTCAGCAAAATTGTTACAGATTATGCTGTGGCATTGAAAACTAGAAACCTGAAAGTGCAGCATTTGGAAAGTGTAAATAATCTGTGTTCTTTGCCACTTTGCATTTCCCATTTCTGTTCATTTCATGCCACATAATAAAGAGGCGGGTTTTAATTCTTACCTCCATTATCTGCTGTTCAAATGTGTTCAGCCAGTTGTGCCAAATTCATACAGGCCACAAGTTGACAATACCTATATGTGACCTATCAGCTTTCTGCTCTGTCTTACAACATGGTTCATTCCAAGAACATGGTGCCTTTTCACAGTGGGAACCACCTGTTCCAGATTTTATATAACATATAATTACATATTGGAATAATGACTTCTATGACAATCTGCTCCTTTCTAGGTTGCCAGTATTTTTTGGTTTTCAGACTCCTAGAGGGCAGTGAGAAAACGTTTTTAAGGACCTTGGAACTAGGAATTTTATGAGGCACGGGGGAGGAAGGAGTGAATTTTGGATATGGTGGGCAGCCTATGCAAAAACCTGAAGTTGGAAGATAGAATACTCTGCACAGGGAAAATAAGTAGGCCCATTTGGTTGCTATGTATAGGGCATGAGGGAGAGTAATATAGAAGCTGGAGTCATAATGTGAAAGGCTTTAAATAACAAACAGAGCAATTTGCATTTTTATCATAAAGGCAGTGAAGATTGGAGATTTTGGGGTAGGGGATGACATACTCAGATGCATGCTTTAGAAGTATCGTTTTGGCAGCTATGTGGAGGGGGATGAAGACTGGAGATAAGGGGAATAATTAGTCGTCTATAACAAGGTAAGTGGTGATGAAGTATATTTCCTATATCTGTTCCCTTCTCTCTAGTCTTTTCTTATTTTATTTCTTTTTTTTAAGAGCAACTTTTATTTTTTCGTTTTTGCTTTTTTTTTTGGAGGGAAGAAGGCAGGGCAATTGGGGTTGTGACTTGCCCAAGGTCACACAGCTAGCAAGTATTAAGTGTCTGAGTCCGCATTTGAACTCGGGTCCTGACTTCACGGCTGGTGCTCTGTTCACTGTGCCATGTAGCCGCCCCCTTAATTTATTTCTTATGACTAAAGTTGGTCATGCCAGTTCTTTTTATTGGTTCCCTATTGTCTGCTGAGTAAAGTTTGAATTCTTTTGCCTGGTTTTGCTGACCCTTTAATAACTGATACATTTGATTGACTCACTGTCCTACTCACCACCATGGCTTTTCCTAACCTTTTCATCCATTCTTAAACCTCCCATAGCTTTCTTTTTCCTCAGCTGAGAACCTTGCCTGACAAAATTAAAGCCATTCGGCAGTTGCCTCTTTCTTCCTGCTCATCTCACATCATTCAGATGCCTTCTGCAGCTGCCTTCTCCTTCATTTGTTTGACATGAAGAGGTTGCCCTTCTCCTTGCAAAGGCAAACCCCTTGGTCCCATCCCATCCCATCTTTGCCAGCAGATTGATTCCTTCATCAATCATCCCCTTCTCTCACTAATCTTCAGTCTCCCCCTGTTAACTAGATACTTTCCTATCTGACAACCATATCTATTTTCCCCTCATATTTAGAAATCCCTCACTTGATCCATCCATATCTTACCTTTATATCTCTCCCCATTTTGTGGTTAAATTCTTCGAGACATTAGTCTCAAAGTCATTAGTCAGGTTCCTGTCTTCTTACTTTCTTCTTAACTCTCTACATTCTGGTTTCCAACCTCATCATTCTAATGAAGCTTCTCTCTCCAAAGTTACCTTCAGTTCAGTTATGTATGATTCTTTGTAACTACATTTGGGGTTTTCTTGGCAGAGATACATTTCCTTCTCCAGTTCATTTAACAGAGGAGGAAACTGAGGCAAACAGAGTCAAGTGACTTGTAGCTAGCTTAGTATCTGAGGCCAGATTGGAACTCAGGAAAATGAGTCTTCCTGACTCCAGGCTTGGTCCTCTATGCCTCCTAGCCACCCAAAGTTACCAGTGATGTCCTTATGAAATCCAGTGGTGTTTTTCAATCCTCATTCTTCCCAATGTCTCTGAAGGCTTGGTCTTTGTCAGTCACCCTCTTCTCCTTGATATTCTCTTCTCTAGGTTTCCTGACACTGCTTTCCCCTGTTTCCTCCTATCTGTCACATAGTCTTTTTCTGTTCTCTTTGCTGTATCATTCAGGTCATGCCTGCTAACTCCAAGGCTCTATCCTTGTCTCTTTCTTCTTCCCCTTCTATTCTATTTTACTTGTTCTTATAGCTCCCATGGATTAAATTATAATATTCATTCTTCTGTTCATCTCTCCTACCCTCCCCTTTACCTCCCCTCCCCCCAATACCTAGGATGGTGCTATTGTAGTTACCTAGAAAGTTAGTAAGTAGTTACCTAAAAAGATGATCTCTATCTTTGAGAATATAGAAAACCTCCTGCATCTAAAAGTCTATATTCTATCATCTAAAACATCAAACTTGAATAGAAACAGGGTCAACTGATCTGTATATAAGGATCCCTACAGGACGCATATTAACTTAGCTGTAAAATGTAATGTGGCACAGAGGATAGAGCACTGGACCTGGAGTCAGAAAGACAAATCTTCCTGAGTTCAAATCCATCTTCAGATACTTAATAGCTGTGTGACCCTGGGCAACTGTTTGCCTCAGTTTCCTCATCTGTAAAATGAGTTGGAGAAGGAAATGGCAAATCACTCCAGTATCTTTGTCAAGAAAATCCCAAATGTTGTCACGAGGGGTCAGATGTGACTGAAACAACTGTGAACAACAACAAAAATTGTATTTTTATTTATTTTTTAAAAAAATATTACCTATTTTAATCTGGTTCTGACCACACTTGGGAGTGTTGCTGGCTGTATGCAGCCTTTTTGGGTTGCATATTTAATATCTCTTATCTAAAACTTAAAAAGTCATCCCATTGTAAGTCCCATGGTCTCTCAAAAGTCTTAATTGGTATTCATAACTGTGATTTGGAAGCAGAAATCCATTTAGTCAGAATAAGCTAACCATGTATAAAAGTGTATTTGATATCGTAGATTCTATTTCCTTGAAAGAAACTTTTCTGTCTTTTCCATTATTCTGGCTCCATTGTTATTGATTTGTGAATAATTCGCTGTATGAGCATTTATAGCTATGGTAAATGTCAAATGCTGTAGGAGCTGTCTACAAAGTGGCCACTAATTGCTTGATTGTATTTACTCACAGCAGATTATAGATGAATAATCAACCATCTGAAACCAAAATGCATGTTTGTGGAAATAGCCATTTTGGTATCATACTGACACACTGAAATTGGCTCAGATGAAACAGTATGCAGATAATGCAGAATGCCCTGTAGCCTCAGCCTGATAGTCTGATTTACAGTAGGAAAATGCCCACAGCTTAGATACTTAATAATATTTTGTAGAACAGACTACATTCTGATATTCAAAACTAATTATTCCTGTTTGTGAGCTAAAGGACTGTACAGTTTGCTGGGAAAAATGACGACTCCAAGGTCTCTGTCAGATTGTTGCAAAAAAAAAGGACCTTGTGTTATATAATCTTCCTTGATCATTTGCCAATCTTGAATGCCATCAAGTATTTTTTCATGTTATCCAATATGCCGTTATGATGAATAAATACATGCTAAAACCCTAGATTTTCCCCAGGACAGAATGAGCAGTCCATGGGTACTGTCATTAAACAGGTTTTCTTCTGGAAATAGGGAGGACAGATAAGCTATTTCCATACCAACTATTTATAATTACCTGCTGTGTAGTAAGAAAGCTGCTGGGGGGGGGGGGAAGCGGCTAGGTGGTGAAGTGAATAAAGCACAAGCCCTGGAATCAGGAGGACCTGAGTTCAAATTTGGCCTCGGATACTTAACATGAAAAACTAGCCTGTCACCTTGGGCAAGTCACTTAACCCCAATTGCCCTACCTTCCCCCACTCCAAAAAGCAAGCAAGCAAGAAAGAAAGCTGTTGTGGACAGCTAGGTGATGTGGTGAATAGAGTGCTGGGTCAGGAGTCAGGAAGTCCTGTAGTTCAAATCTGACCTCAGACAATAGCTATATGACCCTGGGTAAGTCATTTCCACGAGAAAATGTGTTAATTAGCCAACTTCTAATCAAGTTTAGGAAGCCAATACATTCGTATTTTGAAATTATCTGCCTTTAAGTTGTTGATGCAATATTTTAATTAACAAATATTTATGAAATGCCAATGATATAAGAACATCTGCAGTAGTCTGGAACATTCTTCTGCTGTGTGTGTGTGTGTGTGTGTGTGCAGTGCATCCACATGCTTAGAACTTATCTAGAATTTTAGTGGGTTTTCCCCCCTCACATTCTGATATATATTTCTTTACTACAGACTAAGCATCACTGCCTATGTCTTAAGTTGTGTAGTGATGGATATTGGAGTTGTAAGGTATTAGGGTCCAGGGGGGGTGGAAAGAAAGGATAAGCATATATACTATTGCCCTGTTTTTGTCATTGGTGAAATCTGATTATTTTGAGCAATATAGGAATGTTTCCTTTGCCATTAAACAAAAGAACCAGCATTTCATGATTAACCAGCTTCTCTCCTCATTGTGTTTAGCACTATTATCATGGGATCTCTTGCTGTGTTTATTATTATAAGTCATTTACTTGTGAAGAAAGCCAATTTGATTTCAGACTGAATTCTGGAATAATCCCTCTGTATTCTTTCTTCATCAGATCATACCTGGGGTTTTGGATTCAGTTCTGGGAACATTTTAAGAAGGACGTTGACAAACTGAAAACTAATCAAAGGAAGACAAATTGGATGGTGAAGGGTTTCATAATCATGCTATGATTAATTGAAAGAAATAGTTATGTTTATCCTAGAGAAAAAATATTTGAGGTGAGGAGGGGTGATTGTGGTTTTATTCAGATATTTGAAAGGCTTTCACATAGATGATTGATTAGACTTGTTCTGCTCATCTCTAGAGTGTAGAACTTGGAACAGTGGGTAAAAGTAACAAGAAGACAAATTTAAGCTTGAAGCAGGGGGGGAGAAATTTCCCCAAATTAGAGGGAACCAAAAGTTGCATGTGCTACCTTGGAGAGGAATGAGTCCTCTTCATTTGAGGTCTTCAAGGAAAGGTGAAATAAACACTACTATGTATGTCATAGAGGTCATTCTCCTTCAAGTACTCATTGGATTGGATGGCTGCTGAGGTCTCTTCCAACTGAGGATGTGCTGGTGTATGTTTAACAATCGGTTCTCCAAAAAACCCAGTGACTACACACACACACACACACACACACACACACACACACACACACACCACACACTTTAAAGCTTAATGTGAATTATTTACATTTTCTCAATCACTTTTTTAAGTCTAAATCATCAATTAAACAATAACTCAAGTCTTCATTTGTAGCATTTTCCTATTTCCAAGGTATAAATGTTCACTTTGAAAATTTAACAAATGCAGTTAGCTGACTCCTGCACATTTCTCTTCCCTCTCTGTGACTTCTATCAGTATTGATAAGCAAGGAAAGGGGACTATGTGGTCCATATTATTCTTCTTCCACTTCTTTTTTTTTTTAGAATGGAAACTTTTGTTTTCTCGGTATTAATTTATTTTCTTGTACCAGGAGACAAATTCTGTAGCTAAAATGGAGAAAAGAACAAGTAGAATTATTTCACGAATCAGTCAAAGGGTCACCAATGATCACTGGGGGGAGAACCACTTGAACTCTCAGGAGAGGAAACTGTGCCAATCAGGAACCAGTATTACAAAGCTGCAATGGTATGAGTGACATTGGTGTCATCATAGACAGGAGGAAGCGGATATTGCTGTCAGGCATGTGACTTTGATCCACTTCTGAATCACAACAGTGGTATGAAAAGTCCATAAGTAAGTGAGGGGTGGGGGAAGAGAAATGAGTAAAAAAAGAGTGTCTGGCTCAGTGAAATGTAATTTATTTTTCTGGACTAAAAATGACTCCAGTATGACTTACATTCATTATTTGCTTTCTCTTCAGCTTTAAAGCAATGAGAGACAGTCAGTACCTGCTTTTTTTTTTTTTTTTGGCAAGGATTGAAGGGGATGAAGGTATGGATTGTCCCAAAACGCAGATAACTCCATATTATTTATGTTTGTGGTGTGGATATTCGTAATCTTTGGGAAATTCATTGTTAATTTAAATCAAGAAAATACACTGTTGAACTTGAAGGGGCCCAGTCTCAGCTTCCTTTGTGCCTGCCTTGTAATCATGGAAGTTTAAAATGCACAGGCTCATCTCTCAGACTGAGGTCCTGCCACAATGCAAGCAATGATACCTCCTCTCACACTTCCCCAATGCAACAAAGATAGAATCAGAATCATCGAGTTGGAAATGATTAAAGAGCTGCTCGGTCAGTTCCTCCATGAAGCATGGATCTCCTCGAGGACATTCCTAACATGTTAACCTAACATCTGCTTAAACTCCTCCAGTGTCAGGGAACTTAGAGCATCCCGGACAACCCATTACACTTTTGGACAGCTCTAATTGTTTAAAGATTCTTTCTTCTATTGAATGAAAATGAGTTATTCACACTCTGATTTATCCACAGCAAACCTGTCTTGTCACCTCTACCGATCCATCATTCCTTGCAGAATAAATTTAATCCTCTTTCCACATGTCAGCCTTTTAAATCCTACTTAAGATCCTATTCTCTAGGCTAAAGACACCAGGGAAAGCATTTCAGACCCACTCACAATCCAAGCTATCCTCTTCTGAATGTAGCCTGACTTGTCAAGATCCCTCCTAAAGTGCAGCCCCTAAAAGTGACCTGGAAGGTGTCTAACTAGAACAGAGAACAACAGGATTGCTATTTTTTTTTAAATTGTGACTCTTTATTAATGAATGGAATCTGAGATTGAATTAGCTGTTTGGACACCTATGCAACACTATGGACTCCTACTTCATTTTCAGTCAAGCAGAATGCCAAGGTCATTTTCAAATGAACTACCTTCTCATTTTGCTTCCCCCATCCTGTACTTTCATAGTAATTTCTAACCCACCTATAAGACATTACATTTGTCCCTAATGAATTATAAGCTCCTTGAGGGCCGAGTCTGTCTCTCTGTCTTTTTTGTTTCTGTCCTTGCCTATTAGCATGGTACCTGTCACATAGGTGATTAATAAATGTTTATTGGATCGATTGGATTTTGTCACGTTTCAATTGTTATTTATTGCTTTTGTATCCTTCAAAAAATACTCAAATCATCTCCCCTACTTGGATTGTAAACTCCTAGAGAGGGAAACTTTCTCATTTGTGTCTTTTTATCCCATGTAACTATTACAGGGTCTGGCACATAGTAGGCATTTAGTCAATGTGTAGTGATTGATTGATCAAAAAATTTCCCCTTATGAGCTAATGGCTCTATGTAAAGAAGGAAGAAAAAGGAATAAAAAATGTCACCAAAATAAAAATCAGAGTAAATGTGAGCTGTCTAAATTTGGCTGGGGGTAGGGGGAGAAAGGTGTATTATGAGTCATTTTCCATTAATGGACAATTGATTATATAGAAAAAATAAAAGTTATATACCATGAAGGATATTTTGTTGCTTATTTAAACTTTTGCTTTACTGCATTTTATTATACTATATATCTTTAAATAATGGAAATTCCAAATAATGACCTTTTATGATGCTATTTTTTTCTTTTTTTATCCTTTTTAAAAAAACATTTTTATTTAAAGTTTTGAGTTCCAAATTCTATCCCTCCCTCCCCTCTCAGCAGTTATGTATAACATTTCCATATTAGTCATTTTGTATAAGAAAACTCAAAGAAAAAATGAAAGAAAGGGAGAAATAGCATGTTCCAGTATTTATTCAAACAATATCAGTTCTTTCTCTGGAGAAAGATAGTATGCTTTATATCGAGTCTTTTGGGATTGTTTTGGATCATTGTATTGCTGAAAATAGCTAAGTAATTCATAGTTCTTCCTCAAACAATATTCCTATTATTGTGTACAACATTCTTCTGGTTCTGTTCACTTCACTATGCATTAGTTCATGTAAGTCTTTCCAGGTTTTTCTGAAATCATCCTACTTGTCATTTCTTAAAGTACAATAGTGTTCTATTACAACCATATGACACAGCTTGTTTTGCCATTCCCCAATTTATGGGCATCCTTTTGATTTCTAATTATTAGCCACAACAAAAGGAGTTGCTATAAATAAATTTTTTTACAAATAGTTTCTTCTCCCCCCCCCTTTTTGAATGTCTTTGGAATATAGACCTAGCAGTGGTATTTCTGGATCAAAGGGTATGCATAGTTTTAAAGCTTTTTGGTCATAGTTCCTAATGACTCTCCAGAATGGTTGGATAAGTTCATAACTCTACCAGCAGTACATTAGTGTCCCAGTTTTCCCACATCCCCTCCAACATTTTCCATTTTTTGTCATGCTAGCCAATCTGATAGGTGTGAGGTGGTACCTCAGAGTTGTTTTAATTTCATTTCTCTAATCAATAGTGATTTATAGCATTTTTCATGACTATAAATAAATGACTCTTTTAAAGTATCTATTATGTACATAAAAAAGACTACAGGCTATCATGTAGCTCAAAGGGCTTCATTTAAAGTGGTAAAAATTATTCTCCTTATAGTAAAAAATGTTGTTGCTTTAAATTGAGCCCATTAAAATGGTTTTCAGTGCACTATATCATTCCCAGGGGTCAGAAGGAGGGAGAGGCATTTCTAAAAATGCCTAATTTACTCTCTGGGAATATCAGGGGTCATTGTAAACTAAGGATGTTTACAATGTAGTGTTTTTCATTTGGAGCCTCCTGGGTTATATTAAATACTATGAGCTTCCATTAAGGCATTGTTTCTGTACTTGATTGAATTCTGATAATAGCCATGGTATGGAATACAGCAAGAGGATATAGTGTTTAAGTAGGCATGTTGTATGGACCTGCCTCCATCAAAGTTCTATCTTGGTGTGCTTCTTGAAGACTATGTCAGGCAAGGCTTGGCAGGTTCCATAAAGCATTGAGTCCAATGGATGGGTTCAGTGACATCTGGAGCTTAAGTGACTTGTCTGGGGTCATACAAGCACAGGCATTTGAATCCAGGTCTTCTGATCTCAAGTCTAGCTTGATTTCGAAGGTACATGTTAACTTTGTAATTAACTCTTCGATAATTAAGTATCTGATATTTATTGTTTTGGCCAAGTGTGATTTCTTTGGATGAATGAATATATATTAAATACAAAATAGTAATATGAAAATGCTCAGAGCATTTTAAATAGCAGACAAAAATACGTCTTTCTACAATGAGGGAGATCTACTCTCATGTGTGAGATGAGGAAATGATTGAACAAGTAAATGTATTTTAGCATTTTCCTTTCAGGAGAAGCTGTTGTACTGGCTTTTAACACAAGACAGAAATAACTAGCAGTGTATAAAAGGTACTTGCTTATTTTGACTGTTAAATTTCACAAATATGCTCTGCTATTAGGAAATGTTTTGAAACACAAGAACAGAGCATCAGGTCCCATTTGCTGTTTTTAAGGGTCCCAAGTTTTGTTTTATGCCAACACTGTCAGAAGTAGGGAATTTCAAGTGAATCAAGAAACATAAGAGAAATTATTCTATTACATTAATATTTGGTAAGACATCGCCATCTTCCATTTTCATTATATAGTCATTAGTCAATAGGCATTTAGTAAGCACCTACTGTGTGCCAGGTATATGAGACAGAAAGACAAACACGAAACTTACTGTACCTCGAGGAGCTTGATTCTTTCAGGAGACACAACTGTAGGAGTTAGCACTTGATAGGAACTTCAGAGGAAGCTAGAGATTCTAAGAGGTTAAAGTGAGGGAGTCCATTCCAGGCATGGGTGAAGAGCCTGTTCAAAGGCACAAAACTGGGAGATAGAACATCGTATGCAGCACCCCCTATGGGTTACTCCCCAAATTGTACTTGTACTTGCAGTACCTTAGTACTAGCAGCTATGACTTTCAGAGTTCTAAGAGTAATTCTTTGGGACACTGTCCCTCAGGAGGAAAGAGGAAGGGAACAGTCATTTATTAAACACCTACTATGTGACAGACACTGTACTAAATAAGTGCTTACAAATATTATCTCATTTGATCTCATAAACCCTTATTAGTTTGCTTTTAGTAAATAGTAGGCTAGAAGCCTCAATTGACTTACAGAAATAATATATTTATGAAGATGATACAAGAAGAATGGTAGTTACAAAAGTATTTCCCCCAGAATCCTGGGGGCAAACTATTCCACAGATACACACAGGGTCCATGGGGGAAAAAAAAAACAACTTATAGTACAGTGGTACTGAGGTATATGGAAAGAGAACACATGTGGGAAAAAAGGGTAACTCACACCTTCTGGTACTGGAAGGTTTCTGCTATGTGCTAGGTATTCTACAAATCTCCATTTGATCCTCACAACAACCTAGGTGCTATTATTACCTCAATTTTATAGTGAAGGAAACTGAGGGAAACAGGGTAAAGTGACTTGTCTAGGGTCCCCTAGCTAGTGAGTGTCTGAGACTGGATTTGAACTCAGGTCTTTCAGGCCTGGTGCTCTATTTACTGTACCACCTAGTAACCCATTTCAATCTCTGTGATCTCAGCTGGATCAACAATTAGCCATTTATCTCTTCTCTATGATAATATGGTTAATGTGGGAAGGGGGAGAGAAGAGAAAGAGAAAACTGTCCCTCTCTTCTTGCCTCCTGCCCTTGTCTGCCAGAAATTTCCTCTCAGGGGCCTAGCTCTAATTCTGGAATTGAAATTTTCGACTCCTTACCTCTAAGTCCTCCAAGCACTGGACTGACTACCATTCTTATTCATAGGCCCAGGGGAATGTAACCATTCTTTCTGTGAATGACAAGGTGTTTCCTGTGTGGGATTCTCTGTGCTTTTCATCCAATGGACCATTGCTTCCAGTTCTCTCCTGGAGGGATGGGGTGGGGGGTGGGAGGGGAGAAACTGAACAACTTAATTTAAGAAGTTTACATAGTTGTTTCAGAGTGTTTATTATGCCTTGTCTCATCAATAAGATTCTGAATTCTTTTTTAAATTATTATTTATTTTGACCATTCTTTTCTTTTTAAATTTTGAGTTCCAAATTATCTCCCTCCCTCCCATCCCTCCCCCACCCACTGAGAAGACAAGCAAAATGATATCAATTTATATATGTGGAAATTATGCAAAACATTTCCATATTAGCCATATTCCCAAAAAAGATAAAAAAATATAAAGTGAGCAATTATATTTCAATCTGCATGGTTTATCAGTTCTCTCTCTGGTGATGGCTAGGATTTTTTCATCATGAGCCCTTTTGAATTGTCTTGGATCATTCTATTAATCAGAGCAGCCAGGTCTTTCACAGTTGATCTTTTTTTTTTTTTACAACATTGCTGTTACTCTGCACGATGATCCTGGTTCTTCTCACTGTGTTTTGCATCAATTCATATAGGTCTTGCCAAGTTTTTTTTTCCCCCTTGTCATTTCTTATAGCACAATAGCGCTCCATCATATCATATGTCACAACTTATTCAGCCATTACCTATTGAATGAGCATCCCCTCAATTTCCAATTCTTTGTTATGACAAAAAACTGCCATATATATTTTTGTATCTATCTGTCTACCTATGTCCTTTTTCTTTTTCTTTCATCTCTTTAGGGGTACAGACTTGTTAGTGGTATTGCTGGGTCAAAGGGTACATAGTTCTGTAGCTCTTTGGTTCAAGTAATGCCCACCAACCCCTCTCCCCATTTCTCCTTCTACTATAAAAACTCTTCTTCACATGCTATTTTTATATGAGAAAATTTCCCCGTTCTCCCTTCTCTTCTCCCAATGTATCCTTCTTTCTCACTCTTTCATTTTTTTGAGATATCCCCCACCAATATAATTGACTAACACTCATGCCCTCTGTCTATGTAGACTCCTAACTGTCCTAATAATGGTAAAGTTTTTAGGAGTTACATGTATCATCTTCCCATGTAGGAATGTAAGCAATTTAACTTAATTGATTACTCTTTCATGCTTACCTTTTTATGCTACTCTTAAGTCTTCTATTTGAATGTCAAATTTTCTATTCACCTCTGTCCTTTTAATCAGAAGTGCTTCAAAGTCCTCTATTTCATTAAATATCTGGTTCTTTTTTGGAAGGATTATACTCAGTTTTGCACGGTAGGTTATTCTTGGTTGTGATCCTAGCTCCTTTGTCTTCCAGAATATCATATCCTGAGTCCCACCCCTCCCCACTCCTTTAATGTGGAAGTTACTAAATCTTGTGTGATCCTGACTGTGGCTTCATGATATTTGAGTTGTTTCTTTCTGTCTACTTGAAGTATTTTCTCCTCGACCTGGGAATTCTGGAATATTTCTATAATTTTCTTGGGCATTTTTATTTTGGGATCTTTTTCAGGAGTTTGTCAGTGTATTCTTTCAATTTCTGTTTTACCCTATGGATCTAAGATATTTGTGGCAGTTTTCTGTGATAATTAGTGTCTAGGCTATTTTTTTGATCATAGCTTTCATATAGTTCAATAATTTTAGAATTACCTCCCCTTGATCTATTTTCTTGATAAATTATGTTTCTGATGAGACATTTCACATTTTCTTCTATTTTTTGACTCTTCTGACTTTGTTTTAGTGTTTCTTGATGTCTCATGAAGTCATTAGCTTGCTGTTCCGGCTGCAGTTGCCTCAAGGCCCACTGCTTGTGCTGCTATAGTCCCCCCAGTGGGCTCCCACTCAGGTGTCACAGACCTCTCCTTCCAACCTCTTTATTGTTTTAGACTGGGAAAATATCTCAGTCTGACCCTTTCTTGTCTCTACCACTCCAAAACTTATTTTGAGGAGTTATTTTAAAGTGTTTTTGGAGGGGAATATTGGGAAAGTTCAGCTGGGTCGCTTCCTCTACTCCTCCATCTTTACTCTGCCCCCAAGATTATGAATTCTTGAGCAGGGGTCATGCCTTCTACTCTATCCATAAGAAAGATAGAGAACATATAATTGACATCTAAAAATACTTAACTGCATTGAATTAGATGATAAGAATTGAGCCGAGGGGCGGCCAGGTGGCTCAGCGAGTAAGAGCACCAGCTCCAGTGTCGGGATGACCTGGGGATCAAATCCGGGCTCAGATACTTAGCACCACACCCAGAAATAACTGGCCATGTAACCTTGAGCAAGTTACTTAACCCCAATTGCTTAAAAAAAAAAGAATTGAGCTGGTTTTATTCTTTAGGTTTGATAGGAATGCTAACTTGCTTCAATACTCTTATCAGTAATTTGTTCTCTTCCTTTTACCTTATATTGAAAAATCTATACAAAACAACAACAATTAAAAAAGTTGGTTAAAAAAGTTTAGTTTTTAGTATGCATGGAAGCACCAATGTCTCTAAAGCACATTTATACTATATATTGTTTCTGTAAGAGAAAAGTTGTATTTATATCTTAATTCAAAGTTTATTAATATACACATACATTCTCAGATCTGTGATTTAATTAAAGGAAGGAGCTCCTGGTGATAAATTTTACCAATCGCTGCAGCTTTTCTTTGCAACTTTTAGTTGTTGAGTTTTCTGTGGTCACTGAGAGGTTAGGGTCATATTGCCAGTATGTGTCAGAGATAAGATTTGAACTCAGATCTTCCAGACTCTGAGGCCAACTCTCTGTCCTCTGTACAAATCTATCTCTAAACTGTAACATATGTACTATATTACTGTCTAATCATATACCATTGTATTATATGTATTCATGTTACATATCAAATTGTATTCTATGTAAGAAGATTAAAACTCATTCATTTAGCTATAGTAATTTACAGGATAAAAAAAATACCATAGCTAGCTGTAGGGCCCCTCAGTGATACGGTGGATGAAGTGCTGGGCCTGAAGTCAGATAAACCTGAGTTCAAACCCAGTCTCAGATGCTTACTAGCTGTCTGACCCTGGACAAATCACTCAATCCTACTTACCTCAGTTTCTTTATCTGTAAAATGAACTGGAGAAGGAAATGGCAAACCACTCCAGTATCTTTGCCAAACAATCCCCAGATGGGGTCATAAAGAATCCAATGTCATTGAAACAACTGAACAACAATGACAAATTTATTGGAAGGAGAATTACTATGGTGAAATGGAAGCAATGTTTTTATCTTGGATATGCCACTAATTTTGACACATTCATGCCCAATTCCCTTCTTTCTGGGCCCCTTTTCCTCCTCTATAAAACAAGGGGTTTAGACTAGATCATCTCCAAGTCACTTCCAGATCTAATAATGTTCATTGGTATGTGATTCTATGAATGCTCAAGTACATCAGCCCGTTTCTAAAAAGGAAAGTGATTTATATGCTGTGCCTAGCAGGGTCATAAACCCCCAAACACAAGAAGTTGAGTTATCATTAGATATCATATAAAATGATAATAATGTGTTGGCTTCACTGAGCAGCTGATCGATGCTTGGGTTTGAATTACAACACACCAGAAGTGACTACTGATAAAGACTTACGTGGTATGAGATGATTATTGAAGAACATAGAAAGTCAGATAAAGGTATGTCAAAGGCTCTACAGATATCAAATGTGTGTGACAGAACACATTTTCACCTTCAGGGTTTAAAACAAAATGCTTTTTAATGTAAGCCTCTAGGCAAATAGGAATAGAGATAATGAACTGATTGGGAACAATTGATCCAGACCTAGAAGGGACTGGGGGCTAAAGGGGGAAAGGAAGGAAACTGGGAGATAGGGAGATTAAGCAGTTTGCCCAAAGTCATCCAAATGATAAATAACAGTGAGATTTGAACTCAGGACTCCTGATGCCAGAATCAGTGTTCTTTTCACTCCAGGGGTGGGGAACCTGTGCCCTTGAGGCCATATGTGGTGGCCCTCTAGGTCCTCAAGTGTGGCCCTTTGACAGAATTGTTTGGATTCAGTCAAAGGCTTGCACTTGAGGACCTAGAAGACCACAGGTGGCCTTGAGGCCACAGGTTCCCTACCCCTATACTTTACTTAGCTACCTCCCACTCTACTAAGCTAGGGCTCTTTCAGGTGGTTGGACCACAGCACTTTGACAGTAAGGTTCACCCCCTCATCTAATCATACCATTTGTATACCATAGTGGTCTGAATATGGTCAGTCTCTGAATATAGTTCATGTTCATAACATGAGACTTCTTTGAAAACAAAATATATATATAAGGATATTATACTAAATTATATTAAAAATAATTATACAAAATGACTGGATAAAATAAATATGTAGTGTGTAAGTTTGACAGTTGGGAGGAGCCCCACAAGTTGTGTTGCTGGCTGGGGAATTGAGACAGGCACTATGGGCAGATGTACAAAGCTGCATTATAGTGGAGGAAAAAAATGTCAGAGATAAGTGGGCACCATTGCAAATTACACATTTGAACACCAGTTATAATTATATTATTATAACTAAGGGCAGCTAGGTGGTATAGTAGAGTCAGGAAGATTCATCTTTGTGAGTTCAAATATGACCATAGACACATACTAGCTGTGTGACCCTGGGTAAGTCACTTAACACTCTTCAGTTACCTCATTTACAAAATGAGCTGGAGAAAGAAATGAAATCCAGTTACTTTGCCAAGAAAAGCCTAAATAGGGTTATGAAGAATCAGATATGACTGATACAGTTGAACAAGAAGAATATAATAATGGCAACAATAACAATAACATGTCTATAGCATCAACATATGTCAGGCAGTGAACTAAGTGCTTTACTCATGTTGTCTCATAGATCCTTAAAACAACCCTGTAGAGTAGATGTTATTGTTATCCTCATTTTACTGTTGAGACAAATGAGAAAGACAGTGGTGAAGTGACTTGCCCAAGGTCACACAACTAAGGAAGCATCTGAGGTCAGATTTGAACTCATATCTTCCTGATTTCAGCCCAATGCTCTGTCAGCCGCCTAACTGCTTTCTACCAATGGAGAGTAGAGGAAAAATGAATTAAAGTCAATTGGAGCAGCATCATAGGCCATACTTTGGTTTTATATAGGCCTGATTTGGGATAACAACACAGATTCACTTTGGAACAATATAGTGTATTCTTAGTCAGTCAATAAACATTTATTAGGCACCCACCATGTCCCAGGCATTGACCTCTTAGTGCTATGAAAGTTTTAGTCAAGTTTTACATGAACTCTTCTCTTCCTGGGGACATGTCCTGAGCTGTTCCTCTTCCAAGTGCACAGGATGACTTTTAAGATAAATATGTAATACCTTGATAGCAAGCTGTGATGAAATTACATTATGGGATTGCCTTTTCATGGCAGACAGTAGTCAGTTTGTATTCTCAAATGTGAATGTTAACAAGAATCTATAATGATTCTTCAGTCAAGAGGTAGATGGCTGAGTAACTAAAAAGCAGATGAAGCCAAGGGGCTAGTTATGCTCAAATACCAGTTTAGGGGATGATTATGGATACCAAATGACGAAGGTAGAAAGGTAAGGGAAGAGATTCATTTATGTGGTGCTTATTATGTGGCAGGCACTGTACTCTAAAGCTAAGTAATTTAGAGATATTTCATGCTCTGGGGCAGCTACATGACATAGTGAATAGAACACCGGCGCTGGAGTCAGGAGGACCTGAGTTTAAATCCGGCATCAGACACTTGACACACTTACTAGCTGTGTGACCTTGGGCAAGTCACTTAACTCTGCCTTGCCTTCCCTCCTCAAAAAGAAAATATTTCATGATCATTACAACCCTGGGAATTAGGTGGTGTAATTATCCCCATTTTACATTGGAGGAAACTGAAGCAAATAGGAATTAAGTGACTTGCCCAAGAGCTAGTAATTCTCTGAGGCTGGATTAGAACTCAGGTCTTCTGATTCCAGATTTAGCACTCTACGGCGCCACCTAGCAGCCTAAATGGGAGCAATAAGAGGACATTTTGGTCAACTAAAAGAGGCTGAAACCAGATCATATGATATCTGAATAAATGGAGCCAAGATATTCGGGCTAGCAAAGGTTAGGAAGCTAGGAGTCTCAAAGTGTGGTTCCATTCAATTCAATAAGCATTTGTTTAGGTATCTATTACAAATCAAGGTATTGGGGCAGTTAGGTGCTCAGTGGACAGAGAGCACTAGGCTTGGAGACAGAAACACCAGAGTCCAAATCTGATGTCAGACACTAGTTGGGTGACTAGTTGGGAGACTGGGCAAGTCTCTTAACCCTGTTAAGAAATGACAGATCACTCCAGTGTCTTTGCCATGAAAACTCTATGGACCCTATAGGGTCACAAAAAGTCAGATATGACTGATCATCTGAACATCTTGATATCACATATCAAGCCAAATGATAGATTCTGGGAATAGAGAAACCATAGCTAGAAGCTTTCATTCTTCTAGGGCATAGGGAACAGCAGATACACAGAGAAGAAAATATAGAATACATACAGAATGAATGCACAGTAAGCTCAAGGTGTCCAGTGGGGAGATCAGCAATAAAATGGGAGAATGAGGAAAGGCCCCTTTTAAGGAGGTATCATTGTAGCGAAGCTCCTCAGGAAGCTGAGGCAGAGTAGAGGAGCAGATGGTCAGGGGATCAAAGATATGCAAAGGCCTGGAGGCAAGAGAGAGAATGATGTGAAATGGAAAGAGCAAATTGCCCAATTTGACAGCAAGAGAGAATATATGAAGTCATGATAAATGCTTGTGGATCCATTGATAAAGTTGCTACCTCACAAGCAGATGGAGTATAAGTCATAAAAAAAGTAATAATATTCCCTTCTATGAACCTGGAAGCCTGTTTCTATGGTTGGGTAGACTGTAAAATATTACAACTAAAATTTTGTTACTATTGTGGGGACAAGTATTTTATAGGCTTATCTATTTCTCATTGAGATGGCAGATCAATTGGGCAAAAAATGACTTTGAAATCACTGAAAATATGAAACTGCTGTGTCCTCTTGGAAAAAAAATCAGTGAATTGTCTAATTTTTTTTTTCACTTTGTAATGACCTAATTTAGTGTTCTGGTGAGGAAGTATGAGTCTTTTGTGTGAGGTTATATTAGATTAAAATATGCAAAATGTATTGTCTAAATCAGTAGTGTCAGCCTAACATGGAGGCTGGCAACTCCAGAATAATTAATTAATTAATAATTAATAATTATTTAATAATAAAAAATAATTAATAAATAATGTAATTGGGAAATATTTAACAAAATAAATAAGAATACAGTAAAACTTAGGTAATTGGAAGGATTAGTGCTCCCCATTTCTATTTAAATTTGACACCACTGGTGTAAATGACCGTCATCTACAATAACCAGGTGCCCAAACTCTAGAGAAGACACATTTTGTAGTGAATATTTTTTTAGCAGTCACATGGTCAGTATAGAGATACTCAGGGAGAAACTAAAATACTGTAGCATTTGTTGGGCAAATGTTCTTATGTTTGTAACTGAAATGAGTTGCTGTAAAAGTGGCTGCCTGATTTTATGTTCAAAAGCAATGTTGAAATAATTTAACATAGCGAGTAGTAACATTTTATGTTCATTGGGGAAGCTAATGAAATGCAGATGGGGGCTAGCAGAAGGCATAAAAAAAGGTATGACAATAACTAGAGCCAATGGGTTTGGCAGAAAAACTTAACTTTCTTGCAGTCTTCACATGAAGAGCATTCAGAATTTAAAATAAAATGGTGGCTTCCTTAATTGACTTGCAGCCTGGTATCTATTTGTTATAATGGTCAATGAAGGAGAAGTACACTTTTGTATAAGGTTTTTCTTTTTTTAAACAATTCTCTAAATATAATTTGCTCATTAACAATTTGTGTGCCTGTGCCTGATTCATAATTGAGTTTTAATAGCATAGGTGTCAGCTTGTATAGCCAGAAGGGAATAGATCTGCTGATTTCCTTTCTAACCATAGTTCATATACTTTTTAACCCCTTTTTTGTTTGCTGCTAGTTCAATAATCATTTGTTAAATTCCTTCTGTGTGCAAAGCACTGTGCCAGGTGCTGGGAATACAAACAACATCAAAGAAAAAGTCCCTACATTCAAGTAGCTCATGTTTAACTTGGCAATACAGTGAGTGAACAGAAAAATGAATACAAGCAAATTTGAGGAGGGAAAGGCTCATTTATAGCCAGGGGATCAGAAAAGGTTTTTCTGGATCAAATGAGATATTTGTAAAGCAACTTAACACAGTGTCTAGTATGTAGTAGGTGCTACATAAATGCTTATTTCCTTGAACTCCACCCCCTCCAAGGTGGCATCTGAGCTGAGTGTTGAAGGAAGCCAGGAATTCTAAGAGGTGAAGGGGAGAAGGAAATGTATTCCAGAAACTGAGAATAGGGAATAGATTATGCAAAGGAGAGACAAAATATAAGATGATGAATTGAGAGAACTGTGAGGTATATTTGCTTGGAAGATAGTTTCAGTAAAAGAAAATGGAAGCTCAAGTCAGATAATGAAGGGTTTTAAATGCCAAATAGAGGTCTATATATATTATCCTAGAGGCAATAAATTGGGAGCCACCAAAGTCTCTTGAGTGGAGGTTTGATGGAAGCTTTAGGAGGATACTTTGGCAGTTGTATAGAGGAAGGATTACAAATTAGGAAGATTAGAAACAAGACCATTTGGAAGGATATTTCAGAAGTCAGGTGAGATCTGATGAGTGCCTGAGGAATTGAGGGAGGAAGAACACAGATTCGAAAGAGGTTGTTGCTATAGAACTGATGAGACTCAGTAATTCCTTGGAAAACCTGAGCTGTTAACTAACTTAGCTTCAAATATGTGTTATGGACTCATCTTTAATGAAACTTCGATATGGGTGGGGCTCAGTTTCACTTTCTCCCAGTACCACACACTACCTTATACATAAAGTTGGGAAAGTAAAGTCAAGAAGACTACCTGGAAAGCATGCATAGACTTCATCTTGTATTTGGAGTGGGCAAGGGCAGTATAACTCTCTCTTAAGAGGGAGATCCCTTCTCATAATTGTTCATTTCAGGAAGGACCTCATCCATATCTCTGGACTGCTTTCTTACTAGCCACCTTTCCACCCTGGAGAAATTTCTGTCTTGTTGTCCCATTCTTCTCATTGGTGACTTCTTTTGTGGGACAGTTATTTCAGGATGGGTTCTAGTCATGCTTTACCTTAGTCATGCTGCAGCCCATTCTCTGGACTTCTTCCTCACAAGTCACTTTTCCTTCCCTTCCCTTTCTAGTTCTTTGTGCATTTTCTTCCTCTACTAGAATGCAAGATCCTTGAGGGTAGAAACTATCTTGTTTGCTTGTATTTGTATCCCCCAACACTTAGCATGGCGGGTGGGTCATAGTAAACAATAAATGTTCAATCAATCATCTATAATCTATCTATTTATCTGGTTATCTATGTCTGTCTGTCTATCATCTATCCTTTTCTTCCTTCCTCCTTCCCTCATTTCCTTATTTCCTTTTCTTCCTTTCTTCTTCCCTTCCTTCCTTGGACCCCCCCCCCCCTATTTTTTATCTCCCAATTTCTGTCAATGGATGGTCATTAATAACATTTCAGGAGAGGGTCTCTGTGTCACCTATGGAGTATCCAGATGCTTTTTTCCTACTACTATCCCACCAATTAAAGGCCCGTACACATAAACTGTATTTTCAGTTCTGCTGCCAGAAATCTCTCTCCAACCCTAACATCTTTTCCATTTCTCTTTCCTAGGTTTGGGTGTTCTTTCGGAGACTAGTTCCGTAGGTACTCACAAGCATGGAAATCAATTTATTCTTTTCAGATCCTGGGTGATATTATTTAAAGCAAGTTGGGTGGCTTTAAGTTTCTCAGAATCTCCTAAAAATACCAGCTCCTTGGGTCTTGCAGTTAATTTTACTGACAATTAGGGGAATAAAGAGGAAGACTCAAGTTTGGGATCCTCTTGGGCCTGAACCTGTGGGTTAAGTGTTCCATTGGAAAATATATTTTAAGTAGCAAATATTTGACTTAAAGATAAACCTTTTGAATACAGACAGCTCTTTTAGAAATTGGGAATGGCCTGTGTCTGAAAAAAGGCAATAATTTTTTAGCTAACTAGGTCACTCAGATGATTCTCCTCTTGGGCTTTGCTGTGTAGGTGTAGAGGGAAGGCTGCCCTTTCTTATTAAATGAAGAAGGGCAGGATTTCTCAGCTACTCTTTTTCCTCTTAGACCTCTCGGATTTGAAGGATGTTGTTTAACTTACCAGTCATGAATGAAATAAAGGTCAGTTATTTTTGTCTAACCCCCGGTAGATCTGAGAAAAGGAAAAGACATTTTTTTCCCCACTAACCCAGCTGTTCACACAGGTTTTAATCTGGCCATATCTTACTTCTCAGCTTACTGATTAAGATCCTCAGAGGAAGTACTTGGGTTGTTGACATCTAGAAAATGCTTGGTATATACAAACAACCACATTAAAAAAAAAGGTTTTTTTCCTTTTATTACTATAATTATTTCAGTATTTTGATGAGATTATAATATTGCAATATTATAATAATTGTTAATATTTTCAGTATTTTAATGATGTTTTTTTATAATAAATGAAGTAATGGAATCTTACATCTAGAGCTAGAAGGAATCTAGTCCAGTTCCCTCATTTTGCAAATGAGGAAAATGAAGTTCAGAGAGATTGATACTTGAACTCAGGTCCTGTGGTACAAACCCAATGATTTCAAGTCCAGCTCTTTTTCTGTGGTGTTTCTTATATATACTCATTGGAACTACAACTCCATAATTTTCTTAATTGTAAGGAAATTAACCCTACTTTCCCAGTCAAATTGTCAGTCTTGATGCTCTTTCCATACACTGCCATCTGTTTGCCTTTAAACTGGATGTCTCCCATGCTTTGAATGCCCTTACCTCATTTCTGCCCCTTAGAGACCTTAGTTACCTTTAAAGCTCAGTCAGAGCACTAACTTCTATGCTATACTACCTTTCCTGATTTTCTCCCAACTTCCTGTGCCTTCTCCCTGTCCTCCACCAAAATGACCTTGTATTTATTTCGTGCATACTTATACGTGCAAGTGTTGTTTCCCCTGATAAAATGTAAGCTTCTTGAAGGCAAGTCAGTATCTAGCACTGTGCCTGCCCACTGGTGAGTAATAAATACTTGCCGACTGGTGGTTATCAAAAACAAGATTAGTGCTTTAAATAAAGCTTGGGGAAAGAGGCTCTGGGTCTATGCCATTCAGTTTGTTTGAAGAAGCAAAAGGAGGAAAGAACAGCAGTGTCATTGATGAGTGGTAGAATGAGTAAGGTGCTGGAGTTGTAGTCAGAAGACTTGAATTCATGTTCTGCCTCAGACATTAGCTGTGTAACCCTAGGCAAATCATTTCATAATAATTGCTAACAATATAGAACCTTAAGGCGGGCAAAGCATTCTACATATATTCCTTTATTTGATGCTTATAACAATCCTGTGAGGTAGATGCTATTATTGTCCCCACTTTTACAGATTGGGTAACTAAGTGTGATAGAGGTGAAGGAACTTTTCCAAGGTTGCACAGCTAGTATATGTCTGAATCAGAATTTGAATTCAAGTCTTCTTGATTCCAAGTCTATCCGCTGTACTGCATAGCTGCCTTAACCTACTCAGTCTCATTTCCTCATTTGTACAATGGGGAAAATATTGCCTACTCAGAGAGTCATTATGATGATCACATTATTTAATATATATAATATATATGCATATATAAAATGCTTTATAAATCATGAAGACATATAACTGTTAGTACTACTACTACTACTACTGCTACTACTGCTGCTGCTGCTGCTACTACTACTACTACTGCTGCTGCTGCTGCTGCTGCTGCTGCTACTACTATCACTACTGTTACTACCACCACAACTCCTACTCCTGCTCGTGGCAGCTAGGTGACTCAGTGGATAGAGCATTGGACCTAGAGTTAGGAAGACCTTAGTTCAAATGTGACCTCAGACACATACTAGTTGTGTGGCCTTGGGCAAGTCACTTAACCTCTGTTTGCCTTAATTCACTGGAGAAGGAATGGCAAACCACTCTAGTGTCTTTGCCAAGAAAACCCCCTATGGGCTTACAGAGAATTATATATGACTGAAGTGACTCAATAACAACTACTACTACCACTGCTGCCCCCACCACTACCACTATCTTTATCACCACCACTCCTCTTCTTTCTATTACTCTTACTACTACTACTACTACTACTACTAATACTACCATCACCACCACCACCACCACCATCACTATCACCACTGCTGCCACTACCACTACCACCATAACTACTACCACTATCTCCGCCACCACCACTACCACCACCACTATTACTACACCCCCCTCCACTATTTTTTTTAGCCTTTTTTTTTTGGAGGGCAATTGGGGTTAAGTGACTTTGCAGTCAGTGATGCTTCCTCACATTTTCCTAAAACTTCTCTGATTCTTCATATCTTAGAAAGGAATACGCTCAGAGAGAAACTGCAGAGAGATTTCAGTGATTTTACCTTATGCCATCTAAAAAGCAAATGACTGGACTAGCATTTCAGAAAACAATTGGCTTCAGTTGAATAACCCTGGAAAGCTGGGTCAGTCAAAATTGTGGAGCTAGATGTCTGAGCCTTTTGAAGTGGCAGGTTAATTTTTGGTGTTAGAGTAAAAGAACACCCCTTAGATAAGCAAGTAGCATTTTTTCTTTCTGAAAAGATATAATTTCCAAATGTAGAACAAGGATTCACTTCCTTCCTTTTTCAGGTTCTTATCTCCCCCTCCTTTTTAGGATTCAGTGTTCGTACTGTTGCACATTTAGAGCAACTGCTTTTCTATTTTATAGGCTGAGAGAAGTGAAGCTGAAAGAGGCCTTAAAGATAGTTTAAACCAGCCCTCTCATTTTGCAGATGAGGCAATTGAGGCCCAGGGAGGTAAAATAACTTGAACAGGTAGTAAAGAAGAAACTGGTTCCCTGATAGTCAAAAGCCTGAGACGCAGGAGAGAAAATGTCAGCCAAGAAATAAAATGTGTGAGGGAGGAATAATGTCAAATTCCTTTTGAAGGATAGGTTGGATACAGACTATTAAAGGTTTTAAATGCCAAAGAGATGAGTTTATATTGTGTCAAAGGGGCAAAAGGGCCCCCATTAAAGCAAGTTAGGTCTGGAGTGACATGGTCAGACCCTGTACTCTAGGAAGATCATTTTGGCAATTGAATAGATAGAAGATTGATTGGGAAGGTTGCATTGGAATAGGCTGGGGATAGGAGAGGATCTCTTTGGAGGCTGCTGGAATAATCTGAGTGAGAGATGATGAGAGACTGAGCTAGAGCTGTGGCTGTGTGAGTGGAGAAAAGGGGACAGATGAAAAAGACATTATGGGGCTAGAATGTACAAGATTTAGCATCTTGGGCATATGGAATAAGGGAGGAAGAAGAATCAAGGATTACTCTGAGTTTGTGAAGCTAAGTGACCAGAAGGATGATGGTCCCATTAATAAAAATATGGAAGAAGGATGGATTTAGGGGGAAAGCTGGAAAGCAAAGGAGAAAACTGCTTAAATATGACCGTCCTGTTAAATTCCATCGAGATCGTCTGTTATGACAAAGGAAGAGTCATGGAATTTTAGAGTTGGAAGGGGTTTCAGCAGCCATCTAGATCAGTCGATACTTACATTTACCTCTTTGCCTTAGAAACTAATTCATCTTGTTTGTGACCCATAATTTGTGTATTTGTGCATAGGCATCCAAGGCCAGGTAATTCACTTCTGGGTATTTTCTTGGATTTGGTATAAAAGCAGCCATGGAGCAAGAGTATTGGAGGGACAGGTGTCAGTGGGGAAATCTAGGGCCCATATAGTACGTATGTCTGCATTTGTTTGTGTATGTATTAATGTAATATTAATATATTATATGTATATATGTATTAATATAATGTGTATTATAGTATGTATTATATAATATATGTATTAATATAATTTATTATATTATATATGTATTAATATAATGTGTACATAACCTATATATGATGAAATATATATGCATGTATATTTATGTATACATGTAATGCTCAATATAGGTATGCTTTATTGAGCATGGATGCATACACATACCAGGTGGACTCCAGCCTTGCCTGTGGCCTAGCGGAGCATGGATGCATACACATACCAGATGGACTCCAGCCTAGCCTGTGGCCTAGCTTCGTCCCCCTATATTCTTATTTCACATTTGCTTCCATGAAAAATACACAAACTATACAAATATATAACATATATTTATATTTGTTAATGTGCGTATATATATATATGCAAGTAGATCTAATTTTTATGAAGAGAGTATAAATATTTATTTATATAAAATAAATATATGTACATTTATTGTTCCACTAATCCCACTGAATGGTCCCTATTATTATTTAAAGTTTTCAATGTTTCTGTTGTCTTGTCTACTTAAATATTCTCCTCCCTGAACCAAGTTGGAATTCTCTTATATTTTCACATTCTCTGTGACTCTTGCCCATGTCTTCTCACCAGTCTTCTGTAAAAATACTTACCCTTTGTACTTGAGGAAGTCATTTATGTCTTTTAATACTAAGTGCTACCAGTTTGGAATTCAAGCTGTCTATGTTATACTTCTTCATGACTAGTTACCCTATGTGTGTGTGTATGTGTGTGTGTGTTCTCTAGGAAGATCACTCTAGCACCTGAGTCATGAATGAACTGGAGGACCTGAGTGGGGACAGACTTGTGGCAGGGAAACCAACCAGAAGGTTATTCTAATAGTTCAGATATGAGGTGATGGAATCTTGCTGTAGGTTAGCAGCTATGGGAGTAGAGAGAAGGGGACATACAAAAGATTTTTTAGAAGATAGAAATGAAGAGGCTTGCAACAGATTGGAGATTAGACCTCAGAATGTTCCATGAGTGCTAGAAGTTTCTTGACTTGTTCTTCATAATCTGTTTTGACCTGATTTATGGGAAAAGATAGGGAAGAGTTAGAGTTTGAAAAAGCATGCATATCTTGTGATCTCAGCAATCTGAGGAATGTCCTATCAGTGAAATCATAAATCTATTGAAGGCAATAGATCCCAGTTCTAGAGACTTTAGTGCTTTGTTCATTATGGGTATTGGGGTAAAGAAGAATTTTGTTTGGCAATTGTTTGTCAAATGTAGTTGTTGTTTAGTCTTCTGAGTTGTGGGCACATTTTTTTTTGTTCTTTTTACTGTAAACTGAGCGTTCGTGATTTAAGTGGTTTAAATCATGGGGCACACTAAAAATAGTCTTTTATGCATGATACACACTACCATATCCTTTCCTGTTTGAGTAAGATAGAAGCAGCCAAGGACTGCTATGTAAGGACTCAGCAGAAAGAGTTGGTTCTTGGAAAAATCCTAGTAGTAAGTATAATTATTTTTGCAGATGTAGATGGTTTTCCAAGTCAGAATAAAATATGCTCTATTTGATTTTTTTGTTTCCTGTCCTTTTGTTATGAAGTCATTTTCTAAAGTTGTAGGATATCGTGTAAATGAATGACATCTTTCATGGAAATGGGATGCACGTAGGGTTTATAGCATTTCTCTTTGAAGGTTTTCAGGCCCTATGACTTTCAGGTCTGAGGTATCCCTCTCATGTTTTCACTGTTTGGAGTAGTTATGCTTTCCAAATCTGATCTACTCACACGTTCTTTTCACTTCCAATGCCTAGCATGTCATAATGGTGTCTGTCTAGATCCATATCCAGCGCCAGCACCATGTCTATTGATGTCTGTCATTGTCTATATCTAGATCTATACCTATGGCCCTATTTATATCTATGTCTGTGTTTACCTCTGTCTGACTAAATCTACATCTGGGTCTCTATCAACATCTGTGTCTCCATCAACATGCACCTCTGTATCTTTGTCCATATCTGCCTATGTTGATGTGTGCGTCAGTATTGATATTGTTGTTCATATCTGTGTCTGTATTTATGTCAATATCCAGGCTGATTTCTTTTTGGGGTTAACTACCTTATACAAACTAGTGCCTATGATCAAAGATTTAAAGTACTAAGTATGTTAAAGTTCTTTTGTTTAATAACTCTTTAATTTTATAAATGAAGAAACAGGACCAGGGAATGTAAGTGGTCATAGTCATCCAAGTAGTAAGTGGCAGAGTTAGAATTTGAACTTAGGCCCTCTGACTCCCAAGTCAGTAGCCTACTTACTGTATGATGATACTGTCTTATATTGGTCTTTTATTTACTCTACTTTGATTTTTCCTCTTATTTGAGCTTTTAAGAGGTTTTTAAATGACCAACATTTGAATTTGTTTTTAATTCATTGCTTTCTTTGTAACTCCTTTTACCATCTCTTGCAAAGACAGATTATATTAATACAGCATTAGTTTATCTCTCCCTTTGTGAAGAATGATATAAGCCTTGATTATTTTACCATTGAGTGGGACAGATTCAACTACTAACTTAGGTTGAGTTCTCTGGCTCTTGTAGATTGCATTTCTCTAAAACATGATATGTTGTCACTGATTGGGGTATGCAGTCCTCCATTCCACACTTTATTTTTTAAACCACATAGCACTTTTTTAAAGCTTGTGTTGCTTAATCTGTGCATTATTGGAGTTCCTTAGTTTATTATTCAGAGGAAAAAGAACTGTACCTATGATTTCATTAGTATTGAGAACCCCACAAATGAAGAAACTCCCTTCCCCATTGCATGCTGGCACCGTCTCTGAAACTTGCAGTCTTAGTTACTTAGGGCACTAAGAGGGTAGGTCAGTCAGTCAATAAAAATTTATTTATTGCCAACTATATGCTAGGCACTGTGCCAAGTGCTGTGCATCCAAAGAAAGGTAAATCAACAGTCCCCATCTTCAAGGATCTCAGAATCTTAATAAGGGAGACAACATGCAAATAATTATGTACAAAGAAGCCATCTATAGGATAAATATGAAATAATCCATAGGGTGGAAAGCTTTAGAATTAAGAAGGATTAGCAAAAGTTTCCTATAGAAGGTGGATTTAAACTTGAATTTAAAGGGAGCTAGGAGGAAAAGATGAGGTGAGAGAGCATTCCATACGTGAGGGGCAGCTAGCAAAAATTTCTGGACTTGGGAAGGCTATGAGTTAACTTGCTTTCTTAATTCAAAGATTTTTATAAAAGAGATACAGATCATCAGCCTTATCTATCTACAGAGGCCAGAAGAAGGAATGACAGATGAAATCAAGACACAGGCAGCTTGGAGAGATGCACAGGAGAGCAGGCTTGAAATGAATGGCAACCAGGATGTTTTGTTTTAGATCTCACCTACCTGTGACCCTGGGCAAGTCACTCTTTGCTCTGACAACTTCCTAAGACTAAATTGTGGATGAGTTGCCAACCTGCATTGGGAGCAGAAGTTTACACACTAGGAATTCCCTACAGCTGTACAATTTAAGGTTAAGACCAAAAGTCAAACACCTAAATACCTACAACGATGTTTTATGAATACATGATTTTGCCATTGTGAGCATACTCTTTACTTAGGCAGGCCACAATAACTCATCCCCTTAATATACAGTATGTTACAGTCAACAAGATTCATCACATAATGGCCATGCTTTGTTGATGATCCCCCTCTTTTTCTGGGCTAATAAACTTCAGTTTTAATCTTCTACCGTAGAAACTATTTCTCTATTTTCTTTTTTTTTTAAAGTAATTGGGATTAAGTAACTTGCTCAAGGTTACATGGCCAGTTGTTTTGTGTGGGTGCCAAGTACCTGAGGCCGGAACCGATCCTGGGTCTCCTGGTGCCGGGGCCGGTGCTCTTACTCACTGCACCACCTGGCCACCACACTCTATTTTCTTTATCACATGTTTTCTTGCATCCTTTTTTAAAGAAGGATGAGCAAATTCTTTGAAATTCTTGTTTCAGTGCACGAGTAATACAGAATATAGGGGAACTTTATTTCCCAACCCTTGATATTTATTTAAAAAAATTTTTTAAATATTTTTAAAATAAATTTTTTTTTATTTTTTAAATAACTTTTTAAAACTTTTAAAAATTATCCCAGTGACTTTAAAAAACCCCAACAGTATTACATGGTAGATTCATATGGTCAGCTATGAATTCTAGCCTGGATTTTTGCCCTATAATGAGATCAGCCATATTTCCCCCAACAAATACCTATGTTGTTGTGGTTGAAGACCCCCAATTTTTCCATTTGAATTCCCCTCTTTTTTCATCTCTCCAGTTGATCCAGGTCATTTATAATTTAAGATAGGATCATAGATTTGGTGCCCAAATAGATGTTAAAACCTAAGTTAGTTTTACTCATCATTTTATAAATGAGAAAACTGAGACTCAGAAAGTTTTAGTGCCCTGCCCAGGAATACAAAAATAGCAAGTGGTAGAGACAAATTTGAATCCATCTATTTTTGATCCTTGTCTAGTGAACTGTATACTGTGCCATACTGCTTCTTATTTTCCCTCTAGAACAGGAATTCTTTACTGTTTTTAACTGATTGATTGGTTTTTGTTTGTCATGGACCCATTTATCAGTCCAGTGAAGGCTGTAAAGCTGCTTCTCAGAATGATGTTGTTTTTTTTTTAAAATTCATAATTAAACGAATCCCTGAAATCCATCTACAGCCTCCCAGGCATCTGTGCTAGGCCAGGATACCTTGTTCTAGAGCTCTGATGTCCTTGTAGCAAACAAAACTCTTGAGTGTGACCTGAACCTATTAAAATATAATTGGAAAATGTTCAACAAAGTTAATAAAAATACCATTTACAACATAATATAAATTTGTAATGTTTTAAGTCAATATACAGTCAATTTGACACTACTTCTCTAGAGTATTAACAACCACATTTAAGGTGTTAGCTAGAGATAGGATAGATATATTCTTTTATTTACTTATTTATTTATCTATCTATTTATCTATTCATTCATTCATTTATTTATTCATTCATTCATTCATTCATTCATTTATTTATTTATATTTATTTTAGCAATCGGGGTTAAGTAACTTGCTCAAGGTTACACGGCCAGTTATTTCTGGGTGTGGTGCTGAGTGTCTGAGCCCGGGATTCGATCTCCAGGTCGTCCCAACACTGGAGCCGATGCTCTTACTCGCTGAGCCACCTGGCCGCCCCTAAGCAATCGGGGTTAAGTAACTTGCTCAAGGTTACACGGCCAGGTGTTTCTGGGTGGGTGCTAAGTGTCTGAGCCCAGATTTGATCCCAGGTCATCCCGACACTGGAGCCGGTGCTCTTACTCGCTGAGCCACCTGGCCGCCCCGATAGATATATTCTTGATTCTTTTCTTCTGGCCATTAATATAGATGTTGAATGGAATAAATGCTTGCAGATCCTTGTGGGACATCATTTGAGATATACTCCTAGGTTGATACCTAATTGAAAACAGTACTCTTTGGGTTCAAGCCAGTTAGACACTAGTCCAATAGAAATATGATCCACTCCTTTCCTAGCTTTTTATTTTGAATGTCATAGGATAGTACAGAATTAAATTCCCTCCTGAAATCAAGACCGATTGTGCTACCACATGATTTGTGGCCTATCACTTGTGTCATAGTGGCTGGTTGTAAACTCAAGACACTATAAGAAGGTGCAATTGTTACACTGAAATAGATTTGTGTATAAATAAAATTAATTCTTGCCATTATAGAAAAATCTTTCTTGGCTCTTACTACCTTCTAAAATTACTATTTTCTCTCTTCTTTCCTTTACTACCAAACTTCTCACTACTATTACTATTTGTGTGAGATATTTTAAGAATTTTTTTAAAAATCAAGTTACCCATCTTCTCACTTCACTCCATTTTGCATCCTGCCATATTTCTTCCTACAGGACAACTCTGATCAGTTCACCCTTCTCCAGTCATAAACTTTCAAAATTCTCCATTACCTTCAGAAAGGAATTTAAACTCTTCAGTTTGACGTTCAAAGATTTCCATGATTTGATCCCTGAATTTCCTATCTAGAATTATCCCCAAATCCATGTCCTTGTGTACTTACAGCTGTAGTCCATTTGAACTACTCACTTTTTCAGACCTTTCAGTTTCCATGTCTTTCTGCCAACTCTCTTCCCTGAAGCATTTTCCCCCTCCTTTTCAAGTCATATAAAAAAATCAAGTCAAAATCAAAAATTTCACTTTTCTCTAAACTTCCTTAACATTTCCTTGTTCTCTCTTATTGTCCTTTCACTATTTTCCTTATGTTGTAGTTATTTTTGCAAATGTCTTACATTTCCTAGAGCAATGAGAACTCTGGGAAGGCAAGGACCATGCCCTATTCATCTATGTGCCTCTTAGAGTTCCTAGTCCATTGCCTTGCACAGAGCAGGTATCTCTGTATCTCAACATTTGAATACCTCTTTATCTTTTGGAATTGGAAAGACTTTTGGAGAAATAGCTTTTCTAATTCATTTTTTTTTTCTGGTTTCTTTCTACCCTTCTTGCCTTTTCCTATTTTCTTTTCCTTATTTATATTTTCATTTCGTCTTTATTTTTTCCTATCAGGAATGTGCAGGTAAATGTCTAAAAACCAGTCCTGGGAGGGGGAGTTGGGAAGAATGTACATAACACACTTTTGAACTCAATTTGCATTATTAATATTTTCTTCATCACTTTCTTAAATCTAGACAAAAAACAAAATAAAAATCAAAACATCATTTATAGTGTTTGCCAGTTTCTATGGTGTGAATGCTTACATTTAAAATTTAGCAATTGACTCTCATGAGCCAATAGAAGCTGTCTCAATCCAATGCCCCACCTCTACCCATTCATTACCTTTGCCTATTTCCACTTTACTTCCTCATCATCCATTTTCTTCCCTATATTTCCTGTTTTCCACTCATTCTCTTTATAATGTGTTACTTTATATTATTGATAACAGCTCATCTTCCATTTTGCCACAGGTCATCTCCTCCCAAAAGGGCAGATAGAACTTTTTGGAAAAATCAATATTTCCAAGGCTTACAGCTTTATCATTAGATGGGAATGTTTGTCCAGAAAGATAACGTTTCCATTCTGCAGAAAAACGAAAAGCACATAGTCTACTGGATAAAAAAGGAACATCTTTAGAGAACAAATTTCACTCATAGGCTTCTAAGAAAATATTTCCAATAGGTGAGAGAAATGAAAAACTTAATCATTTTCTACATTCCCAGATGTAGCTCATATTACTTGTCTTTTTGCTCTTTGTATTCCAACCAAACTGGACAACTCTCTGTTCTCAAAACATACTGACACTCCCAAGCCCTTGCTCAAATTGTACCCTGAGACTGAAATGTTTTCTCTCCTTATTTCCTTTGAATGAATTCCTACTAAAACCTTTAAAGGCCAAGTCCTATACCAGCTCCTCCAGGAAGTTTTCCCTGATTTCTGTCCCTACTGGTCTTGATTAAGGATCTTCCTTCTCAGACTTCATTGTGTTTTGTGCTGTTGTAAATTATTCTTATTTGTGTTATTGTCTTATCTGTTATTTTGTGCCTTATAAATTATTCCTATTAGTGTTATTGTCTTATCTGTTCTGAGGGTATCCCCTTAACCCCAAGCATGGTGCTCAGCCTATAGCTGATACTTGATAAATGTGTGTTGTTATTGTTTCTTTCTTTTTAATAATAATATCTAACATTTATGTTTTGCTTACTATGTGTGAGGCACCGGACTAATGGCTTAACAACAATAATAACTAACATTTATAAAGTGCCTACGGTGTGCCAGGTGCTGTCCTAAGTGCTTTACAAATATCTCATTTAATCCTCCCAACTGTTGTTCTCATTTTACAGTTGGGGAAACTGAGGCAGAGGTTAAGTGGCTTGCCCAGGGTTATACATCCAGTAAAGTGTCTGAGGCTGTATTTGAACTCTGGTCTTCCTGACTCGAGGCCTAATACTCTATTCTCTGTGCCACCTTGCTGCTTTCAAATCAAAGGATCTGATTCAAGCTACATTCACAGCAGTAGAAATTTCAAGTTGGAAGGGATCTCAGTAGCCACCTAGGTCAGCCCAGTTCCCAAAATGATTTATAACAAACAACATTCCAACAGTTGGTCATCAAGTCTTTGATTCAAGGCTTCTTTGACAGGTAGCTTGCTACCTTCATAGATAGTTCATTCCATTTTGGGATAGCTTTAATTGTTGGGAAGCTTCTCCTTATACTAAGTCTATTTTTTTGGCTTTTCTATTTACTGCTTCTGTTCTGCCCTCTTGGGTCAACCAGCATGAGCCTAATCCCCCTTTTCTTCTTTCCTTCTAATCCTCCTTCAAACAGGAAGACAGCCATCATGTGGTACTTTTAGAACAGGGTTTCTAAACCTTTTTGATGTCATGGATGCCTTTGGCAATCTCATAACCCCTTCTCAGAATGATGTTTTTAAATGAATAAAATAAAAGTACACAGGATTAAAGAGGATACAAATTATACCAAAATAACATTTTCAAAATAACTTTCAAAAAAGGAACAAGTTAGCAAATCTCAGGTTAAGAACCCCAGGATTAGAGTCCCTGGATTAGACCTCTGGATTTGTACTCCATCAATGCCAGCCGGAAAAGCTACAGTTCCTTCCCCCCAACTACAGTAATAAAACATTCATGCCCATTGAGTAGGTGGTTGGAGGAAATGACCTTTAAGGCCTCTTCCAGCTCATTCTATGACACTGATGTAATGGGGTAGGGGGGGTTGTTTGTGGTGGTATTTAAACACAGGCTCTTAAAAATACTGTTACAGAAAAGCTTTGTAATTCAAATATTACCATGTAACACGTTCCAACCACGTGCTATTTTTCTGTTATTAAACAATCTTAAAAGTTTTCTAGAAATGTTTCTCTAGATAATACAGACTGTTATCTATTTCTTGAGTAATTCTCATTACTATAATTTCATAAAAATAGAAAGAGATTGAATAAATGAGTTCCCCATGGTACATTATGGGAGATTTTTTTTTTGGCCTTTGCTTGTGTTCATAATAATAGGATTGTTTGGATAAAAGCTATAACCACAGAACCACTTTGATTTTTGCCACACTGGAAAAGCTGAAGATATCTTTAAAAAAAGGAAGTATTTTTCAGTATATCTCAGGTGTCCCTATGTCTTACCTAAGCCACCTCAAAACAAACAACACACACACACACACAATATTTATTTGTGATTATCTGTAAGTCAGAGGAGGAATGTCTGACATCTGTCATCTACTACCATGTGTCCAATGAAATCATGTTTGGCAGTGACTGTGGAGAAAGTACAGTGACATCTAGCCCCATTCCCTAGAGAATTATGGGGAGCATCGGTTCTCAGAGGCTATAGTCCATTTTTCACAAGTTCAGAATTAACTGCACACTTGGCATCAACGGCTCGCTATGCAATTCCATCAGGGAGCTGGTACAGCAAGGGCCATGTAATGATGTGGCCAGAAGACATAGAAGGCCCTGCTACAGTATGTTGTTATGTATTTTCTGTATATGTGCATGCTCTGGTCACACATATTCCCTTCCAGAAAAGGTTTCTTGTTCATTGTGTTCCCTGTGTGCATACTCTAGTCATGTGTGCCCCTCCATGTATGTTCCCCATATGTGTGGTCCACTGCATGTTTTCCCTAGGTATCTGCTATTTCATTCTAATCCAGTATTCGCTTATTAAGCACTTAGGATGTAGCAGCACTCTGCTAAGTGCTACAGATACAATAAATAAAAAGAAAGACGGTTCCTGCTCTCAGAGAGCTTATAATATAATGAGAGGGAGAGATAACACACAAAAGGAGGCATGAAAGGGCAAATGGGTGGGAGACCAGGGTGTATCTTGTTCCTTGGAGTTGAAGCCAGGAAGAGGAGCAGATGCAGAGTCGAGTGAACCAAAAAGTCCGATTTCTGCCATCTGTAAAGGAAGGCATTGGGAGGAGGTTGGTGCTCTGCCCTTCAGCCCTCCAGTTAGAGGGGAGAGGTGGCTAAGGGAGGTGGTCAAGTAAAGGTTTGAGTTAGGAACATGGTGATGAGATTAAAGGTACTAGGCTTGCCCTGGAAGGGGTACCTTGTTCCCTGCAGTTGAAACCGGGCAGGGCAGCAGATGTTATGGGGATTTGTGTGAGCGTGCCCTCCAGCTAGATGAGGAAAATACTCTAGTGTTGCTTTGACCATTATGCCATTTCCTTTGATGACTTTGCTTTGCATCTTTTGGCTGATAACCAAAAGACTGACACCTCAAGGAGCTATGCTTGTTTCACTCTAATCATATTTAGAAAGGCCATGTGGCACAGTCCATAAAGTTTTAGTGTAGAGGACCTGAAGGTTTGCATGTGAATGCTCCCTCTGACCTTTTTTGACTGTGAGACTCTAGGGAGTCACATCCCTTTCTAAGCTTCATCTTTCTCTTCTTTAAAACTGGGAGACTAAGGGTCCTTATAGTGATAGCTAGCATCTATAAAGAGCTTTAAGATCTACAAATAATATGCCATTTTATTTTCCAACTACTCTGAGAGGGAGGAGCTATTATCAACATTTTACAAATAAGGAAACTTATCTGCAGATAAGGCAGACAGAGGGTAAGTGACTTGCCCACAGTGCCGCAGCTAGTAAGTGTCTGAGGCTGGATTTGAACTTCATTTTTCCTTACTCCAGGTGCAGAGCTATCTTTACTGTTCTACCCAACTGCCTCATGACTAATATTTACATAGGACTTTAAGATTTGCAAAGTACTTTTTATATGTTATCTCATTTGATTTGATATGTAAAGTGCTTTGTAAACCTTATGGCATTATATTAACATGCGTTATTCGTTTCATCATCATCACTGTCATTATTGTCATTGTTTTTTTTCAATCAGATGATAAATTGGTGAGAATGTATAATACTTTTCAATTCTTGATATTAATCCCTCTTAGTACATAACACAGCTCCTAGGTATTCAGTAAAGCCTGTTGGTTTACTTTGAAAGTATAGAGCAAAACTATTCCTTACAGGATCTTAAGAGTCTCAAATGTTGGGGCAGCTGAGTGGCGCAGTGAACTGAGCATGGGTCCTGGAGTCAGGAGGACCCGAGTTAAAATCCCACCTCAGATACTTGACACACTTACTAGCCGTGTGACTTTGGGCAAGTCACTTAACCCCAATTGCCTTGCCTTCCCCCCTCCAAAAAGAAAAAAAAGAATCTCAAGTGTATTTAAGTAACTATTAAATTTCAAATAAAAGGCCAATGCCAAAGAGTGATGTAGGAAACAAATACTGTTGATTTACCTATTTGGAAATGTGATCTTCCTTTTTGAATGCTTTAAATATTTCATTCCCTTAGAAGTCTCATATTTGCTGGGACTTGGGTCACATTAATTTTTTTTTCCTCAGGCTGTGAGGTCAGGTCCAAATATAGTTACAGGCAAATCCCCTAAATTTTGCTGGATTGACAATTGGTCTCCCATACCTTGAAAGGACAGTTCTAAGAAATAGAAGAAAGTAGATTGTTTCTAAATGCCTCTCTTATTGTTCAATTCAAACTTTAAAAAGGAATTGCTTAAGCTTCTATGGTGGGCAGGGCTCTTGAAAGAAAAAGGTTGGGGTAGCTAGGTGGCTCAGTGAATAGAGCACTTGACTTTGGAGTCAGGAGGACCTGAGTTCAAATGTGGCCACAGACACTTGACACTTACTAGCTGTGTGACTGTGGGCAAGTCACTTAACCCCAATTGCCCTGCCTTTCCCACTCCTAAAATAAAATAAAAAGTATTTTTAAAAATTTTTAAAAGAAAGAGAAAGATGAAAAATAATACCTGTCCTCAAAGATCCTACTGCCACATAGGGAGAATGCAACATGAAGACAAATAAAGTTGTACCCCCTGGCACCTACCACAGTACCTAGAATACAGTAAACACTCAAGATATACTCATTGATTAATTGACCTTTTTATATAAGCTAGTTCTTGTGGGTTGAATAGGATAATCACTGGGGTCCCTTTCAGTTGAAACAATTCTATGTTATCTTCTGAAGAGCCCTGGGCTGGGTGAACATATATAATGGGCAAAAATAATACAGAAGAGAATATGGATAGATTGTGAACTGCTTATCTGTACCAAAAGGGAAAATACATGAATGCATGAATGAATGAAAAAGTATTTATTAAGCCCTTACTATATGCCAGACACTGTGCTAACAAAGTGCAAAGGACACAAGAGAGACATCACCTGCCCTCAAAGAACTTCTTTTTTAATGGAGGAGACAACACAAATAGAATGGTGGGCAGGGAGAGGTGAAGTCACATGTTCAAAGAATGAAATCATAGGCTAATCGAATGGCAGTTAGGCAGCTAGGTAGTGCAGTGGATAAAGTACCAGATCTGGAGTCAGGAAGACTCATCTTCTTGAGTTCAAATGTGGTCTCAGACATTTACTAGCTGTGTGACCCTGGGCAAGTCACTTAACCCAGTTTGCCTCAGTTTCTTCACTTATAAAATGAGCTAGAGAAGGAAATGACAAACCACTCCAATATCTTTGCTGAGAAAACCCTAAATGGGATCACAGAGAAACATGATTGAAAAATGATTGAAAATGTCGATGGCTTTTCTAGAAGCAGTGGTATTGTTGATCTGATTATTGTCCCCAGGGCAAGAAGTGTGAATACTTATTTTCTAGCTCATAAAAAATAAGTTTTATTCTAATGTTTGTTATTTTTTCTTTAAGGGCATGCTTTTGGTGATCAGTGTATCTACCTTCCTTGATTATTTTTCTTCAAAACATCAGGATATTTCGCTATCCTCATATGTACTTAGTTGCCTCTTTGGTAATTTTAACATTACGCAATTGAACATCATTACCAGCTCTTACAGTAAAGGTTTCTTCACTCTCCATTTCTATTTTCTTTCAGTACCTTAAATACACATCAACTTGAAGTTTTGTCTGAGTGACTAGTATCATTTTCCAATCAACACTAAATCAATTTTTGCATTATTTGAAATCGTGTTAATCTTGACCTAGTTGTATAAGAAAGCACCCCAGTCCACGCTCTCAGGCCTGAGGCTTGCCTCAGGCAGACCAGTTTACTCTAGTAGGAGATTCAGAGTGCTCTGGAGGCAACTCTGTGGCCTCAGCTAGGAGAGGCTTCATTCAGAAGGTGAGTGCCCTCATAAAATGTCTCTTTGCTAAAGCCTTCCCATGTAGCTTCTCCACTTCAAGTCATTCTACTTTATGTTCTACATCATTTTTCTAAATGTATCCTTGGAAATCTGTTTCTCAAAATTCATTTAGCTGGGTATGGTGTCCCGATCCTGCTGGAGTTAAGGAGGTGGGAAGAGGGAGGGAGGGAGGAAGGAGATTGGGCTGGTGAATCTCTTTAGTTTAGGAGTTAGGTCTAAAGTCAAAAAAGTAGAAACAGAAAGTCTTAGCACTTATAGAGTGAATGGAGAGCCACCATGATGCCTAAAGAGCTGTGGACCAGGCAAGGTTTGAAAAATGAAGCAAGATAAAGCTTCTTCACTCCCAATCATCAGTGACATTAGCCTCTGAGTAGCTGTTACACTTACTTCCTGGGGGAGATTAGGGAGACCCAAGAAGAAGGATGAGTTGGAAGAGGAGGAAGAAGAGGAGGAGGAAGAGGAAGAAGAAGAGGAGGAGGAAGAGGAAGAAGAAGAGGAGGAGGAAGAAGAGGAGGAGGAAAAGGAGAAAGTAGAGGAGCAAGAGGAACAGAAGGAGTGGGAAAAAGGAGGAGGAGAAGAAGAAGGGAAAGAAGCAGAGGAAGAAGAAAAATTCATTTGCATTTTAATTTAGAAAGAGTATAGATTACTGTTAATATTCTTTATTGCATTTTGAGATACCTTCTTGCCCATACAATGCAGATTTCTTATTGTTGAGTGACTATGGTCATGCTCTCCCAGTGGCTATTTTTGTAGCAATTAATCTGGATTATGCAGCTGGAACACTAGTTATCCCGTCTTTGCAGTAAAGAACCCTTAGCACCCACCCAAAACCTGTGTTTTCCCGGAGTTCTTTCACTGTCTATGTTCCTCAGCTGGTAAACTCATAACTTTGCAGAAAGCAGAAGTCCATTTTAGTCATCACCCTTCAGTGAAACATATTTCTTTGTCACTGGTCAGCCCTGAAATTCTTTAATTTTCTTTAAGATCAGATCATTTATGAAGAAATGGAACAGAGAAAATAATTTTCTTAAAAGATGAAGTAAAAAAAACCAAAACAACCTAGCTTAACTTTGTTTGATGGGTTTAGCAAAGCCTGCAAGCATGCCAAGAGTTCTTTTAATACTTTTACCACTGTAACAAACCATTTCTGCCTCCTCTTTTTCTTGTTGTCAAAGGATAAAAAGACCTCTATTCAGCCCTTTCCTGAACAGGCTACTGTACTAATAAAAGTCTGATAGGTCATATGTGTGCATCTCATATGCTTCACTCTGGCTACCTGGATCTTTTGCTGTTGGTTGAAAAAAAAATATCAAGGCAAGGGAGGCTAATCTCTCTCTCTCTCTCTTTTTGCTTTTTGGAGGGCAGTTGGGGTTAAGTGACTTGCCCAAGGTCATACGGCTATTTTTTGTGTTTGTGTTAAATGTCTGAGGCTGCATTTGAACTCAGGTCCTCCTTACTCCAGGGCTGGTGCTCTATTCACTGCGCCACCTAGCAGCCCCTATTTCTTTCTCATCTTGATTTATGTTTGAATTGTAATCTCTAATGCTTGCATAGCATTAAAGGCTCCTCACACCAGTATTATTAGTGCTTGTGTTATCATCTCCATTGAATTAATGAGGAAATGGAGACTGAGGTTAAATGACATCACACAGGTGGAAGGATAGGATATGATAAATTTGGATTTGAACCCAGGTTTGCTAATTCAAAATCAAGGGACATCCAAAACTGATGGGGAAAAGGGAACTAAAAACACAGTCTGAGATTTTTAAAATTATATTTCTTTGGGATATTTGTCATCTGTGTTCTAGTTCTAAGCTTCTTTAAAAAAAACTTTTAAAAATCATGAACTTGACAAACACAAATAAGAACATTTCTGTACCTAAAGAACAGAAAAAAGAGATAAATAAAACTATGGATTGATTTTATATACATTGTTTTTTTTTAAGTTTAGATTAAATTTAATGTGGTAGTAACATCACTTGTTTGGGTCTTTTCCTTCTATTCTCTGGTGCATTTTGAAATGTTTTATTGATACTTTTTCTTTTTTTATATCACTATCATTGTTCCTTTCTATTGCCTTCATAGAAGCCTTCGCTTGTAACAAATGAATAGTCAAGGAAACAAATTTACATGTTGGTTGTGTCTGACAACATATGGATGTCTCATAGTTCAACACTTCTCTGTAAGGAGATTGGTAATATGTTTCATCATCAGTTTTTGTTTTGTTTTTTAATTACACCCAGTCATGATTGGTTAGAATTCTTAATTCTTCCAAAGTTGTTTTCCTTTACAATATTGTAGTGATTGTATAAATCATTCTTTTTTGTTATTTTAACTTCCCCTTTTGGTGTTGGTTGAAAAAAAATCAAGGCAAGGGAGTCTAATACTTCTCTCTCATCTTTTTTTTTTTTTTGCTTTTTGGAGGGCAATTGGGGTTAAGTGACTTGCTAAAAGTTAAGTGACTAGTTAATAGAATTCTGCCCAAGTTTCTTTGATCCTGTACCTTTTGTCATTCCTCATGGCCCAATAATAATCCATTACCTTCACATACTCTAATTTGATTAGCCATTCTTCTTCTTCTTCTTTTTTTTGCCTTTTGGAGGGTGATTGGGGTTAAGTAACTTACCCAAGGTTACATGGCTAGTTTTTTTGTGTGTTAAGTGTCTGAGGCCGGAACCAAACTCATGTCCTCCAGACTCCAGGGCCAGTGCTTTACTCACTGTGCTACCTAGCTGCCCCTCCATTCTTCTATTGATTGACATCTGCTTTGTTTCCAATTCTTTGTTATAACAGCAACAAAGAAATGCAGTATAAATATTTTTCTACAATATAGTTCTTTTCCCTATATTTTTAGTCTCACTGATGTATATGCCTAGTAGTACTATCATAGGTTGAAAGGACATGCACCATTTAATTACTTCTGGAGTATAGTTCTAGCTTTGTTTTGTTGCTTTTTGGAGGGAGGAAGATAGGGCAGTTGGGGTTAAGTGACTTGCCCAAGGTCATGTGGCAAGTTTTTTGTGTTAAGTGTCTGAGGTCCAATTTGAACTCAGGTCCTCTGGACTCCAGGGCCAGTGCTCTATTTACTGCGCCACCTAGCCATCCCCGGAGTATTGTTCTAAATTGGTTTCCAGAATGTTTGGACCAATTCACAACTCCACTAACAGCATATTACTGTATATTTCCTCTCATCAATCAACTCCCCTTACCCCTTCCATTCCTAACTAATTAGTCTTTTCAGAAATTTCTTTGCCAATTGGATTGCTTTGAGGTAGAACCTCAGAGTTGTCTTAATCTATATTTTTATTATTCTTAATGATTTGGAGAATTTTTCACATGGTTGTTGACAATTTATACTCCTTCTTTTGAGAACAGTGTATTCATATACCTCAACCATTTGTCCATTGGGGAAAGATTTTTGTTTATATATATCTATATCTATACCTATATATATTTGTATTAATTCCCTATATATTTGGAATATCAGACTTTTATGTAAGAAGTTTGCTGCAGTTTTTTTTCTCAGTTTACCATTTCCTTTCTAATTCCATCTGTATTGATTTTGTTTTGTTTCTGCAAATTTATTTAAAAAAAATTTTTTTGCTTTTTTTAGAGGGGGGAAGGTAGGGCAATTAGGGTTAAGTGACTTACCCAAGGTCACACGGCTAGTCAGTGTTAAGTGTCTGAGGCTGGATTTGAACTCAGGTCCTCCTGATTCCAGGGCCAGTGCTCTATTTACTGCACCACCTAGCCTCCCCTATTTCACTTTTTTAAAAATCAGAATTGTCCATTTCATCTTCTTATCTTCTCCATTACTTATTTGGTCAAATATTCTTCCACCTATCCATTGTTGTGAAAAGTAACTCCTTTCCTTTTCTACTAATTGGTTTATGGCATGCATACTTTTATCTCTGGGTTATGTATCCTTTTGAAACTTGTGATATATGGTGTGAAAAGCTGGTCTAAACCTCATTTCTCCTAGACTACTTTCCAAATTTTGCTCCAGTTATTGCTGACTAAAGAGTTCTCATACTACTGGTTGGTAACCTTGGGTTTATCAAAGACTATTTTGTTTTTTTTAGTTGCTTTGGGTGTTGTGTACCTAATCCATTCCATTGTTCAAGTTTTCAGTTTTTCAACTAGTGACAGATTATTTTATTGATTACTACTTTGTAGTATAATTTAAGATTTTATACTTCCCTACCCCTCTTTTTTTCATTATTTCCCTTGAGATACTTGATTTTTTATTCTTCTGGATTAATTTCATTATGATTTTGTCTAATTTTATATAATAGTCCTTTGGTAATTTAATTAGTATGGTACAAAATCTATTAATTATCTATATTTTTTAGCTGACTCCATGCCCAGCTGTAGCTCTGACTGATCTCAGACGTTATTTCCCTTAATAGTGATATATATATATGTATATATATATATATATATACATATATATATATAGAGAGAGAGAGAGAGAGAGAGACACAGAGAGAGAGAGAGACAGAGAGAGACACAGAGACACAGAGACAGAGAGAGACACAGAGACAGAGAGAGACACAGAGACAGAAGAGGAGAGACTGACTGTGTACTCTGCTTGGGCCCTAAGAATTGAGGGTCAAGATCTTGCTGGCTTCTGGCTTGTTTATGAGAACTTGAACTGGTTTAGCACTCTCCTGACTGATCGCTGTTTACTAGAGATCAGGCTAAGTTCTCTTATCTACAACCAGCTCCCTCCCCCACCGTTCCTACCCACTTTGTCAGAGCCTGTCATGTTTTCAAATAGGTTTCAATCTGTTTGCTGGATCTTTTGCTGCCTTCTGAATCCATTGGTCTAACTGTTCTCTGACTACCCCTCAGCTGTTTTCCTTTTTAGTCATGAATGGAAGAACGGAGGATGATTTTTCTTTGCTCCTCTTGAACTTTGTTCTATCTGGTACTCTTTTCAACCTTCTCTGGGGTATTTTTGGGAGAACTATGTTCCTCTAGTATCCTTCACATCACCGTCTTAATCAGAAGTCTCTATTTTTAATTCCTGTATCTTACACATTTTTTTGGATACATGTTTAGAAATTGAGAAAGCTGGTGGCAAGTGTCCTTTGAAGCCAGGTTTCCTTGTGTCTGTCAAACTCATGGTATCTCCTGGCTGGCTAAGTTACCAAATTATATACTATAGTGTAATTAGAAATTGGAGTATAGAATTAGTCTCTAAACACACATTTTTTACCTATTAAAATCACACTTATTTCTCAAGGCCTGCCTTAGATGCTACTTCCTTTCCATCTCTAGACCTGTACTCCCTGTTCACCAGACGCTTCAACTCTTCCCCTGAAATAACTCTGGACTCTGATAGGTGGACTTTTGTCATATCATACCTGATATAACAGGCCTTCACCTCACTTCTCAGACACCTCTGGAGTAATCTGTGTTCTTTTAATGCCCCACTCTTTCCTAGCACTCCCTTATGGGTTTTCTTCTCCAATTAGACTTAATCTCCTTGGGATCAGGGACTGTCCTGTGTGTGCTGGGCTGGCATCAGAAAAAGCTGAGTTCAAACCTGCTACTCTGAGACCTTGGGCTACTCACTTTAACTTCTATCTGCCTCAGTTTCTTCATCTGTAAAGTTAGAGATACAGAACCTGAGAGAGTGGGGAGGCAGAAAAGGCACCTACTTACTTGGTGGTGAAGTCCAGGAAGTCAGAAACATAGCCAAGAGGGGAATGAAGGATGACTGGCCTGGGCTCCTCCCTCAAATGGAGGCCTTCAGTTCTATAACAGTACTTGTATACTCAGTAGATTCTCAATGAAGTTTGAATTGAATTAAATTGAATTGAGCAGACTTGAGATTCTGGAGCTATAAACCATAGGTGTCAAGTCTGAATCAGAGAGAAAATATTAAAGTAGAATTTTGTTTGTAAAAAAAAAAAATCAGAGAAGTCCCCATCTTTGTATTTTCAGTCATGTCAGACTGAATTTGTTCATTCTCTTTTCTCAGCTTTATTCCCCAAATTCCTTTTTATGAGACTAATTAGTTTGTCCTTTCAGAGAAGTTGAGAGGGAAAAAAAGGCAAAGCCATTCCAACCAGTCTACAGAAAAATTTGTTGATCATATTCCACATTGTTCTCTTAGGGAAACTTTACCTGCTGAGTACCGAGTATCCCACGGCATGTTCCATGTTTATTAAAGCTCTTTCTTGCTCCCTGACTAATTTATTTTAAACCCAGTCTGATTTTTCTCAGACTTCAGGTCTGGGAATCGATGCTAATTTGTCTGGCTGGTCCTCACTTTTCTATATAATTTATGTAAATGCTTTGTGTCCTTAGGAGGAAAGGCAGTAAGAGATAAGCATAAAGAGAAAGAAAAGGAGTAAATATGGGATTTCCCCCAAGTGTAGGGCTCATGATTCTTTGACTACAGTGTCTGTGATCCCCTATACAAATGTGTTATTTATTTGACAGCAGGAGCTGTCTTTGACCTAAACAAATAAAGCATTCCATTCTAGTGTGGAATTTTCACAGGTACTAAATTATGTCTTACAAAAGAAATTACTGGGATAACTTGGCAGGGTTGACAGTTTTCTCAGAAGCTTGCCAAGCTGCATTCAAAAAAAAAAAAAGATAGCTACAATTGTTTTCAAAATGACTAAGTATATTTACACAAATTAGGCTCCAAACAGAATGCATATGCCTGCTTCCTATGTCTTCTAAACTAATGTCCAGATACTAGAAACTGAGCCTGGAGATTTCTTCAGGATATTTTTCTGATTCGTGTTCCTGTGTAGCACACAGAGTATCCATTAGAATGTTATGTTTATTTCCCCCCTTTCTTCTGGCTCTCTTTGTTTTATTTTGTTGTTGTTAGTCTGGCAATTAAAAGTATTCTAAGAAACCAAAGTCCAAATATAATAGGGAAAGGGATTGTTATACTGACAGATAAGTGATAGAGCTCAGGTCCTAGAATCAGAAAGACCTGAATTTAAATCTGTTCTCAGACTTGTACTAGCTGTGTGATTCTGGGTAAGTCACTTAACATCTGGTTGTCTCAGTTTTCTGTAAAATGGGAACAATAATAACATGTCCCTCCCTGTATTGTTGTAAGGATCAAATGAGATAATAAATGGAAAGTGCTTAACCCAGTGCCTGGCACAGAGTAAGTACTTTATAAATGTTAGCTATTATTAGCTATATTATGATAAGGGTTAGAATAACGGTGATAAAAATAATGAACTTGACTTATGGTTTCATTAGTACTGGGAAACTCCATCTACCAATACAGGTTAAAACCTTCTTTTCAACTTACAGTTTAAGAGCATTGCCTAGAACACTAAGAAGTTAACTGCCTTGCCCAGGGTCATAGAGCCAGTGTATGTCAAAGGTAGGATTTGAACCCAGGTCTCCCTAGCTTTAAGACCAGTTTTTTATCCTATATGAGTCTATGCCACAGCTGCCTAAAGTATAATACACAGAAATAAGAAAACAATGAAAGATTCTTTTTCATATTATTATTATTATATAATATGATGATATATATTATAACATATTATACATTATTATATTATTTTTACAAAGGTACATTTTTAATAAAAAATCCTCCAATGAATATTGATTTTTATTTGTGATAAATTCCTTAGTGTAGGTCCTTATCATTCTACTCCTGAACTAATTCAGTAAACTTCTCATCATCCCCTCCCCAAATTCTGACTCTTGCATACTTCCATCATATTAATCAGTTATTATGTCAGTCACTCCTAGAACCATTCAGTGCCTCTCTGTCACCTAAAGAAGAAATCAAAATGTGTTAGTTTGGGATTCAATCTCCTGATTCCAACCTAAGTCACTGACATTTTCTCCTCCTCCTTTCCTACACAAATCTTCCAACCCTAGTAATCTGTTTATTGTCCCCTTGCAGGACAGCTAGCAATTATGGCACCTGGGCAAATATCACTGACTGCTCCTCAAAGGCAGTGACATGAAAGGAACCTTAAAATCAGGCTATTTATCTTGTTTCTTTAAAAAAACAAATCCAGTTGGTGAATTGGGGGTTTTCTCAGAATTACCTTGGAACCCAGAACACAGGGACTTGTGGAATGAGACTATAGGGCATTACCCTGAGGGGGAAAATAGAGAGACCTTAAGATACCATGAGGGTGCTTTTGGGGAGGCCACTGCTGTGGAAAAGAGCCAAATGGGGCCACAGCTGAAGCATGGTCTTTGGACTTCCAGCTTTTACTAATTGTTTTTGTTAAATAAGTATTTCTTGCTGAAGGAGTATATGAACTATGCATGTTCTCTAAATTTCTGCATCCTTGGAAAAAATCCCAGTACTCCTACCCTAGTTACAACATTCTTGAGCTGAATATACCATACACATTATTACCCCCAAACTTGTTATCTTTAGTGTTGCACTTTTCTTGAAAACTTAACATATCTTATTTTTAAAAAATCCTTTCAGTCACTAAACCACAGTTCCGGTTTCATGTCCTCTGTGAAATTTTTTCCTGTCTCCTTATACCATAGTAACCTTTTCCTCTTCCATTAAAAACATTTTTAATGTTTACTACTCATTTGACATACATTGCCTTTTGTTATTAATTTTATGTGTATGTGTCATTAAAAATAACTTGAATTCAGATCTGACCTCGTACACTAGCTGTGTTACCCTTAGAAAGTCACTTAACCCTGGTTGCCTTGTTTCTTCATCTTTAAAAAGAGCTGAAGAAGTAAATGGTAAACCAGTGCTTTGCCAAGAAAGCCCCATATGGGGTCACAGAGTTTTGTACATGACTGAAATGACTCAACAACACCAACAATAGTATATCATATTTCTTCATCTAGATTGTAATCTCCTTGAGGTCAGGGATCATTTCCAAATTATAAGATCTTTGAGTTGGAAGGAAGCTGGCTCCCTAGCTCCCGTGGCTTTGATGAATCTCAAAGACTTTGGGTAGAATCAGGTATCTTTTTTCCCTCCCATATCCAACCCTTCCCATTCTACCATCTGAGTTCAGAAAATTCTCTCCAGATCCTTGTTCCTTCTAACAGATTGACTCCACTGTGTTTCTTTGTTCTTCTGGGTACTGTGCTATGATTAACTGTGTAAATTGGATTCCTATACTTTCCTTACTCATGGCAAGGATTCTTCCTTTTGACCCAACATTGAAAAAATTTCTGGCCCCCAGCTTGGCTGGGTTCCATTAACCAGAACGTATGTCTCTTGGGGGTGGGACCATTAATATAGTTGACCTTCTCTAATCCATTAACAAAACTATTCGCTTTTTATAACCTGTTGTTCACTTAAGTATGATTTTTTTTTTGCTCACAAGTTGCAATCAATAGAGAGAATATTGATCTTAAGCAGAGGACTCTGTGCAGGAGAGTCTCTGAGCACCATATACCTTGGGTAGGGAGAAGGCGCCTGATGGGTAGTTTTTCAGTGACAGCTACATATTGAGTGTTGCTTCCAACCTGGCATCCACGGGTGAATAAATTCACCATCTGCTCCCATCAGACGTTATATGAGTAAGTGTGCAATGACAGTACACATGCTGTTTTCCTTTACAGGTAAAGAAATTGAAACCCCTAGAGGTTATGTGACTTGGCCCAAGGTTAAGGGGCCAGCTTAACTACACAGCTAGTAAATGATTGAGTTAGAACTTAGATCAGCTATTCTGATTTGAAAATCTAATGCTCATTGCACAACACAAAGCTGATGTTTGACTGATGGGAAATGTCAGACCAGGAGCTTGAGGAAATACTTATGGTTGACAGTTCCATTAAAAATTAAAAGTAAATCCAGTTTTGAATGCAGCTGTACATGACAAGAACACAAAATCATAAGAAGGGAATGGCTATATTTTTTAACCCTTCCAGCTCCTTCTTCTTCTCATGCTCTTGTCCCCTAGTGACTGTTGATTTTCTGGAAGTCCTGTCTACATGACCCTGGAAATCCTCTTTCTAGCTATCACACAGGTGGGAGAGCATTTATCTAACAGGCACAACATTTATTATATTCCATCAGGGTCTAGAACACATTTACTCCATACCCAAGATTCTTTAATCCTTTCTAAATTCTCTCTGTCTTTATTCCAGTAGTGGTAATAAGGTAGAATGTTATGGCTATTATTAAAGAGATGGATTTCTCTTGGACACATGCAGACCCTCAAAGTGATAGCATTTTATGGATGTACCAACAGAAATGAAGACAGAATTCTAAAAACAGAAATTATTGTGGGTATATTGTATGAGTTTGGTAGTGGTGGTGGGAGGAGGAGGGGTGTTGAACTTGGAAAATAGATCATTTGATTTTGACCCAATATCTTATTTTCTGGGTAATTTTGATAACCCATTCATTTTTCCAATTTCCCTACCTCACAAGATTTGTCCAGCTAATTCCAGATTACACAAACAAACTTTTGCTCTGGCTTTCCAGTAAAAGATGAGATATGTCACTTAAAGAGAGGTTTGTGATGAAATGGAAAATCCAAACGAATTGTAAAGGAAATTGTCCCCCACAACCTCAAATGTGGTGTTAGTCATTACTGTAACTGTATAATGAGTAATCAGTGTTTGCCTGCTGGGCCTGTAATTAAACCCCTGTTCTTAGGATTAAAGATATTAACATTTTCACACATTCTCTGCAGTCTGTCTCTATATTCTGTTCTGCAGCCTGGGAGGATGATTTGCCAACCTGATTATGGTTTCGCACCTAGTTAAAACATTGTTTTCTTAGTTGTTGTTTACCAACAACTAGGTTATTACCTGCATCCAGAATTCCTGTGTTTTTCTACATCAACGAAAGTTTAGCAGAGATGAATATGAAATTTGCATTTATCCTCACTTGTTAATCAGGACTTGTGTTTCAGGTGGCTAATGAGGCACTTGGTAAATCAGCTGTGCTGTTTCCTGAAGGGTTTGAGGCCTGTTGGGTTGGTTGCACTCAACCTAGTTTAGCCCATCTGCCAAGGCAGTTTACCCAGGTATGGCTGCTGCACATGCAGTCACAGGAGAGAGTTGGGTGAAAGTGGACACCGAAGGTGAATGAATAAGCAGCCCTGAAAAGGGCCCTGCAAGCCCTCACACCAGAGGGGCTAGTCCTCCTTGAGCACGGCATACTAGAAAGATAAGAGAACTAGGGGGTATAGTAGAGAGTTAGACTTGGATCTGAGTTTGGATCCTGCTTCAGACACCAACAGTATGGCCATTGTTAAAAGAAGACAGGAGATGGGAACCCTCCTGTTCTTAGTTGAAGGGGGATTGCAGAGACCTTGTACAAAATGACATCCCTAAGAGGGGGCACCTGGACCCAGAAGAGAAGAAATAGAAACCTACTACTGTATTGGAGTCTGTTTGGTTTAGGATAAATGTGGACAGTCTGCTGCTTAGCCAAGAGAAAGGTCCACTCTGAGGAGAAATAAGAAAATGGTCCCCTTTGGGTTGAGAATGTAGAAATTGGAGTCCAGTGGTTACCTGCATCTAGCATTGGCCATTGCATTCTGGACTCAACAGAAAGCTTGATTTCCATTATCCCATTTTGGCCTTCACATACAATTAAAATGCATGTATGTTGGGGCAGCTAGGTGGCGCAGTGAATAGAGCACCAGCCCTGGTGCCAGGAGGACCTGAGTTCAAATTTGACCTCAGATACTTAATACTCACTAGACGTGTGACCTTGGCCAAGTCACTTAACCTCAATTGCCCTCCAAAAGGCACAAAAAAAAGAATGTATGTCACTAATGAAATGCTACATGATGTTTCCTTGGTAGTGTTTTTCTCATTTTAAAAATCCAAGTAATAATAATGATAATAATAAAGTTATTATTAATACAAATAGCTGACATTTCTATAATGCTTTAGGGTTTATAAATGTCATCTCATTTGATCCTTACAACAACCCTGGGAAGTAGGTTCTGTTGTTATTCCCATTTTACAGATAAAGTAACTGAGGCAGAACAAGGTTAAGTGACCAGCCCAGGGTCTCACAGCTAGTAAATGTTTGAGGTCACATCTGAACTTAGTTCTTCTTGACTCCAGATAAAATTACATGTCAGAATAGCAGATATCATGAGTTGGGAGGGATTCCAGGAGATCTCTTCAAGCTATAACAACGAATTGAAATAATATGAAATTTAAAAGTGATAAATGTGAATTTTTACCCATGAGTTTAGAGGAAACTATCCTATTTCAGGTTGGAAGAGGAAGGCACAGACAATAGTTCGTGTACAAAACCCGAGCTTTTTGTAGACTGACAAATCAATATGAACCAAACCAATACTAGGCCAGCTAAGGAAACTAGCATGATCTGCGACTCAGTTCCTGGAGGAATGGGGTGTGTACAGGTCCCTTTCATCATGCCTTGCTCAGACCACATCTGGAATATTTTGTTCAGCACTTGGCACCACCTTTTGGGCAGTCCATTAAGAGACAGGAAGAGATCCAGAGCGGAGCTAGCAGAATGATGAGAGGACTGGAGATTGTGCCATGTGACAGTCAGATGGAGGAACTGGGAATATTTAGTTTGTGTTTAGAAAGGAAATGATTTTTACTTTCAGCCATTTGCAGAGCTATTATGTGAAGGAAAGTTGAAACATGTTCTGTTTAGCTCCAGAGGGCAAAACTTAGGAGCATGGGTGGAAGGTGAAGAGGGGCAAATTTCAGCTTGATGGTCAACAAAAACTTCCTAACAATTAGAACTATCAGTAGAATGGGTTGTCTCCAGAGGTGGTGGGTTCTCCATCAGCCAGTGTCTTCAAGGCAAGTGGTAATGGGCAGCCAGGTGGTGCAGAGGCTAGAGCCCTGGGCCTTGAGGGTCAGCAAGGCCTGATTGCCAAGACTCACTCTTACCACCACTGAATAATTAATTGAAGGAGGAAGCTCAGCTCTAATGTCTCATTTTTCACCTGGCTGCACTCCTCTGAGACTTCTCCACCATTGCTGTTGTTGAATTATTTAGTTGTGTCTGACTGTTCATGACCCTGTGGATCATTGTACTCCAGTGCTTGTCCATAGGTTTTTTCCCCTTTTTTTTTTTGGCAAAGATACTGGAGTGGTTTGTCATTTCCTTCTCCAGTAGATTAAGGCAAACGGAGATTACTTGTGACTTACCCAGGGTCATATAGCCAATAAGTATCTGAGACCAGATTTGAACTCAATCTTCCTGACTCCAGGCCCAGTGTTCTATCCACTGAACCCTTTAACTGCCTCCTTTCTACCACTTCCCCCTTTGAATTACAGAATCTTCCCATGTCTAGCAAGAAACCCAAGTTTCTTGGCACATTTTAGCCTTCCAGTTATCTCCTTTGGTGGGTGATACTTCCTTATTTCCCGTTAGATTTGTTGTATTTTTCCTGTGTTTTGAGATTTAATCGAGCCTCTAAAACTCATCATCAGCTGACACCAGGTTAGTAAGCATCCCCACATGGTGACCTGCCAGGCAAAAGTAAAATTATAGGACAAATTAAGATAACAAGCTCAAGGTAATCTCTTAGAATTGTAAAGGGAAGCGTTGTCTGTCAGGTCTTGCTTGGGAGATGACATCTCTGGGTCTGTTCCCATCATTCATAGTACAGATTCCTTAGGATTTAAGCCTTATGTATTTTAGCAATAAAAGGCATCATGGTGTAGTAAATAGCCATATGACCTTGATGACAGAAGTCAGAAAGATCTGGATCTGATTCCTTTCTCTGATACCTAACGGATAGTTGACCATGGGCAAATCACTTGACCTACCAATGCCCCAAGTAGCTTTTTTTTTAGAGAGAAGTCTCTAGACTGGGGTTACCCTATATTGATGACATCACAGATTTGAACAAAATAAAAATATTTAGTAGGTAATTTATTGACTGAAACCTCCCTTATTCCTCATAGCCTTAACACAGACTAAAGTTTCCTCCTTCCTGTTTTCAAATCAGAAGGGCTACAAGTCATGTGATCTGAAAGACTGGAAATTCTATTTCTTTCTGGTTTGGGGGAAGAAAGGTTTTGCTGTTTTCAATTAACAAAAAAAATTGCTTTTCTTTCCCACTGTCTCTACCACTGAATAAAAATAAAGAAAAACAAATATGTATAAACAAGCAAAGGCATTGGTCATGCTAAAACAACAACAAACCAAACAAAGGAAACAAAAACAACTCTCATTCTGCACCCGGAATCCTTTACCTCCCCAGAAAAATACAGTTACCGTGTATTATACTGGGACTCGTTGGAAAAGACTCTGACGTTGGGAAAGATTGAAGGCAAAAGAAAAAGGGGGTGGTAGAGGATGAGATGAGTAGATATAGTATCATGGAAACAACGAATGTGAACTTGGAGAGATTTTGAGAGATAATGGGGATAAAAGGACCTGAGCTATGGTTCATTGGGTCATGAAGAATTAGATGCAGATTAGATTCTGAAAGACTGAACAACAAAAAGTGTACAATTGTTACTATTGTGCAATAATATACAAGTTATTGCAAACTACAACGTAGTATTTCCTTTTCTCTAAGTTTAATTCACTTTGAGTTTGTGGCCTGGTTTTCACCTATTATTGTATATTCTGCCTTCCACCCCCACTCAGTCCAATCCAATTCAATTTAAGTGCCTACTATATTCCTGCCACTGTACTAAGTTCTGGGCATACAGTTAATAAAAAGATAGTCCCTACCCTTAAGAAGCTTACAATCTAATAAATCCCAGTTAAGATTAGGGGTAGCAACTGTAGCTGTGACTTCAGTAATATAGGTGTAATATTTTCAGGCAAGGAAACTCCTACCAAAATAGGTCAACATATTTTCTTTAACATTTATCCTTAAAGAGTTGACCTAGAACAGTTGAGTGATTTGCCCAGGGTCTCATAACCAGTATGTGTCAAAAGCAGGATTTAAACCCAGATCTTCCTAGTGCAGAGACTGTCTTTCTACTTACTATAACACACTGCCTTTCCCAATCTTCTAAACCCCCTTAGGAAAAAACAAACAAACATTCTTTCATAGGTTGAATATCTTGGTAAGCTGAAAAGAATACTAGATCTTGTGACTAATGTGAAAGTATGTTTAATGGGAATATATGTGTATAGCTTATATTGGATTGCCTGCCATCTTGGGGAGAGAGGAGGGAAGAGAGGGGAAGAAAATTTAAAACTTATGGAAGTGAATGTTGAAAACTAAAAATAAATAAATTAACTTAAAAAATACTAGATGTTGATTCAAATCTAGGCTTGCTGTGTGCTAACTATGTATCAGTTTTTTCGGGTCTCACTTTCCACATCTTTAGAATAAGGAGGGGATTGGACTGGATGAATGTCTATGGTTTCTTCAAGCCCTAAATCTATGCTTTTTGATTTAGTGCTCATTTTTGTAGTCTTGGCTGGTCATTCTGCCTTTTCAAGATATCCAAGGGTCTTATTAATTTTTGTGGCTTTCTTTTGAGTCAGAGAATGAGGCAAGTAGCTCAAATGGTTTGTGGCCTTTATCAGCACATTTGTGGCAGAAGTTGTAATAGGACAAGCACTTAGGGCATAGTAGGCACTTAATGCTTATTGACTTCTGATTGACTGACATACACTAACCACATGGTCATGCTTTTCAATGAAATAAAATCAACAAATATTTTTTAACATTTGTTGACTACTATATGTCAGGCACTGTGTTAAGAACTTAGGCTACAAAGACAAAAACCAAATAAGCAAACAAAACCAAACAAATAAAAAACCCAATCCCAGCTCTCAAGGAGCAAATATTCTATTGAGAGCAAATGGCATCTAACAGGGAAGTAGCATTCAAGATGAACTTGAAAGATACCCAGGTTTCTATGAAGTGAAAGTAGCAAAGAAGCTCATTTTAGGCAAGGGAGACAGCTTATGCAAAGACAAGTAGAGGGGAGAAATGGAATGTTCTATATATGTTGGGAAAAGCAAGCCAGGTGAGTTTTGTTTCACCATAACAAAATAAAATCCCAACAATAACTCTATACCAGAAGAGACATGAGGAAAAAAATCGATAGAGTTTTATTTAGAGAAATAGTTATAATAGGGAGTTTGAGTAGTGTGGGACATTAGTCTTCCATCTGTGGGAAATTGCGGCTATCAATTTCATTTAATTAGAATCTCAAAGAGTTAATGGAAAATAGAAAGTACAGAAGTAATCACAAGACCTTAAAAATAATCAAAATTGAACATAAGTAAATATGGATAAAAGGATCTATCATACTGAATTTAGGAAGGAGGTGTTTGGAGAATGTGGAGGAGGTTGTAAAGACTGAAGAAACATTCCTTTCTCTCATTCAGTGGTGAATGTTCATTATAAGATGATCTCTTTCTGTGAACACAAGTGTGACTTTTTTTTTTTGCTTAAACCCTGCCTTTGTTCGCCCACTTGCAACTTCTGTTGATGCCACTTGAAATGATTTAACCTTTGACATTTTAAATGCCCCAATTGTGAAATGGAGCTAATAATAAAGCTTGGTTTTTTCCCCCCAGAGACTTTAGAAGCTTATGAATGGTCTATAATAACAGTGTCACTTAAAATGTTTTCTCTTTAAAACAAAGTATCTGAAAATAGCTGTCTATATAGGCAAGAGTTTATTGCCATTTTTTATCACTGTTACCCAGAATGGCCTACCTAGCCCAACAGAAATAAAATAAATCTTAGACTCTTTTTTCCAATTTTTGTAACTATACTTGTAATCAGAAAATTTTAAAACTTATTCATAAATGTGAAGGAAAAATAACTTTCATCTTCAAGTTGAATAATTTAAAAATATCTTTTGGACTGATTTGATGTTTATACCTTCTTAATCTCAAGTACTATACCCTTTTTTGGGGTAATTTGGTATGTCACTGAAGCCTTTTTGAAAGAGTATGTCTTTTTGTATAGCTAGTACTTGGGATTTCATATTTTATATATTATAATGTATTATATGTTTTCATATATTATATTTCAGAAAATTATTCAGAAACACAATTGCTTGACAATGATATGATGAAAAGTGTTGGATTTAGAATAACAAGATCTGTGTTCAGGTGTAGCCCTGTCATTTAATTCCTTTGTGACTTCGGGAAAGTCACTTAACATCTCTGAACTCAGCTTCCTCATCTCTAAAATGAAAGAGTTGGGTTGGTAACACCTTCTAGCGCTAAAGTCTTGTTCCTGTGCTCGATGAATGTTCCTATGACTGCATCAACACAAAGATTCAATGGTTTCCCTGGTCCTTTTTCTTTTGTAAATATTTGCATAGCCATGTTCTTATCTCACTGAGAGAGATCATATTTGATCACATGAGACCTGAGGATCCAGCATTATTTTTGGGACACAGCCTGTTCAAAGTTCACTGATTGCCAAGATTTTGTGCTCATAGACCTTAAAGAACAACAAATACAGCCGTTAAAAACCCCCATTGAGTAGACCTAACATATTTGGCTTGGCAGCACTTGTGTTTAATGTTTGGGCCAGGATTGGGGAAGAGACAGAGACAGACAGACAGAGACAGAGACAGAGAGAGACAGAGACAAAGACAGATAAAATAGCAGAGACATGGAGAGATACAGAGCAGCAGAGACAGAGACTGGCAGACAAAGAGACAAAAACCTGAGACAGAATGCTGAATAATGTAGCAGAGCTTAAGGGAATGCAGAAGAGTTCATGTTTAAGATTATGTTGCAGTTCTGTTTTTTTCCTGGTTCTTTCACTGCACTTATTTCTTGTATGACCCTCTGTACTCTACTCCCCTACCCCCCGCCCCCCAACACTTTGTAGAATACTAAGAAATAACCTTTAGAAAAGAATTTACAGGAGTCAGTCTGGGCATCTTCCTCAGCAGTCTTTCAGAGATGCCTGCACTTACTAAGCAGAATTAAATGGTAAAACAAAAATAATATTCTATGAAATGGCTCCCTCTGCTGGTTATTTATATGAAGAAAAGTAATGTTTTCTATTTTTTTCTCGTGATGGGTGAAATGAAGACTAGATAGTGGAAACTAAGTGTATTTGCAGACACCCTGCTATTCTTACAGTGGTTGTAGAATCAGTCCACTCTGTGACGGAGTGCCAACATTAGGCTAGAAGAATAATATGTGATCTTTCCTAATGGCCTTATAATTGAAATGACTATTTTTTCTGAAACTGAATTTGGGAATGCATAGTCTGACAAAGTAGATTCCTTTTTATAGAGTGTAAGTACTTCCAGCAAAATGTAAGTCCCTTGAGGGCAGGAATTGTTTCATGTTACCATCCAGACTTCTAAGTATTTTTTTTTGCAAATCTGATACTTTTCTATTTTTCATTTCAAAATATAGATGCATAGGATTTATGCTACACTTATTATCATTTTCTTGTTTACTCTTTTTTATGACATGGGTAGTGGGGAGGAGAATATTTGTGGGGTTTTTTGTCCTTCTGCTTAAACTACCCACATATCCTGGCCACAAATAAGACCTATACAGGGTCTTAACTTTTCAGAGTCATGAAGAAACAGAGAGTGATTTTTATGAATATGGTATTGCATATGAGAGTAGAAAGTCCAGTCCTATTCCAGTGATCACTGCATCTTTTAGAGGAAGGCATGAGAGAGGTTGCTTCACTGCGTGGATAGAATGTTGAAATAGAAGTCAGGAGGACTGTTATGGTATAGGGGAAAGGATGCTCAGTTTGGAGTCAGAGAACTTGGGTTCAAGTCCTTCTTTGGACCAATCATTTTCTTTCTCTGGGCCTCATTCTTCTTATTTGTAAAATAAGGGAGTTGAGTAAGAGGGACTCTGGGTATCCTTCCAGCTCTAAATCTATAAACTTGATTTTAAGTCTATGCTGACCATAGCTCTATAGCTGGAAGAGACCTTAGGGATTTTAAAAGTCCAAACCTCTTCTTTTTAAAGATGTAGAAATTGAGGCACAGGGGTTTTAAAATGTTTGATCCAAAGGTAATCAAGGGATCATCTTTACTGGAAATCTTTAAAATTAGACCTGATAAGCTTTTTAAAAATCCTTTAGGAGCCTTGAGATTATTCCATCAAACATTCATATTTATTTTGTTGACCTTTATTATTAGACTAAAAAAAAGATCTTTTGGGGAACGAGCTACCTCAGGTTCTTGAAAATACAAATCCAGTGCAATATTTTCTTCTTTCCTCAGGTCATAGAAACACTGTCAAGACTCTCTCGTACACCTATTGCATTAGCCACAGGAATTAGGTAAGATTTATTGTTATGATGGTCCTGTGTCAAATTGTAGATGTGTTGTTTCCAATTCGTTGAGTATGCAGTGGGTGGTTCTTCTCTGATATGGTCAACAATGATGAACTGCATTTTAAAATATAAGTCACAAATGTTTGAGTTGGCAAAAATATGCAAATGTTTCCATTTTTGGTCATTCATTTATCTAGGCCTCAGTTTATAAATCAACAGAATATAGGAACTGGACTAGGTGGTCTCTTAAACCTCTTCTTAGTCTAAAATTCCATTAGTCTTTCCCCTAATTTATCAAAATAAATACTACAAACTCCACGGTACAATAAAGTAAAATTAAAATACACATGTGATTATAACTGATTTCAGTTAGCATACAAAAAATGGCAACCATATATGAAATACATGTCATGTGTGTGTGTATGTAAGTGGCTTTAAGTTTAGGGAAATGAATTAAATCCTAGCATGGAACTAACATGGTCTAAAGTTCAAATCCCATCAGTCTGTGTTGATTGTTTTAGCTATATTGGAATTTTCTTGAAGCACATATTTTTAAAATCAAGGAACTCAGCCAAGGCAAAACCACTGAAAGGTCTGGAGAAGAGATAATGACATAGACCTTCTCCCTCATGTCAGAGAGGTGGGGAACTGATTGGGATATACATTTATGTACAAGAAATCTTTGCTCAGTTGTTTTTCTTTGTTATAGGAGGTGTTCAATGGCAGGAAGTGAGAGCTGTGTGTGTGAGAAATATAAAGACAAAAGATCTCATTAAAACATACTTTTAACAAATGTCAAGAAACTCGGCTGTACTAGCTGGTATTTCCTGAATTAGGAAATGCCAGCAGGTGCTTAGGGGGAGACCCATATGTCTGTGATACAGTGGAAAGAACACTAGGGGTAGAGTCAGGCACCTGGTTCCTAGGCCCAGATCTTCTACTTCCCCTCTGTGTGACCTTGCACCCATGCCATTTTTAACTTCTTGGCTCTCCAGTTTTTCCAGCATTAGACTGAGGGCTTTGAACCTAATGTTCTCCCAGGTCCATTTCAACTCTCAAACTCCAATTCTGTGATTCTAAGTGAGGCTACTACAGACAAACTTGGGGATAGAAATCCTAAATGCATTTAGGGGAGAGTCAAGCCACTAGCAACTGCTGCAGATGCTTAAATTGAACCTTAATGCATGGAGACAGTGGCTAGAGCACTGAACTTCAACTCCTGCCTCAGTCACTTACCAGTTGTGTGGTTTTGGACAAGTCCCTTAGCCTCAGTTTCCTCATCTATAAAATGAGGAAAATAACAGCCCCTGCCTCCCAGGGTTGTGCAGAGGATCAAATGAGATGATAGTTTGTAAAGTGCTTTACAATCCCTAAGTGCTGTACAAATCCTTGCTAGCTCTTATTGTTGTTATTTATAATGATGCTGATTATGCTTGTGCAGAGGCTGTGGACATCCTTAAGGAAAACTGAGTGCACCTTAGAAGCAGCTAGTTGGCAGCAGTCCTGTGGGCACTTTGGGCATGTCTGAGGGAATAATTGCCATAGTAATAGAATTTGATTTACATAGTAACAGCACACATTGTATATTTTGTTAAAATTTATGTACCATCTCGTTTTCTTCCATTTACACTTCTTTTTTTTTCTTTCCCCAGACCATTCCCTACTGAAGAAAGTGTCAATGATGAAGAAATCTACAAAAGCCTTCCTGACTTAATAGAGTATGTTAAAATTTAACCAGAATGAAGACTTCAGCCTTCTTTGTAACTCACTGTTTATTTCATTTTTGAAATGCTTTCTGATGAAGGATGGGATGAGTTTGTAACTCATAGCTTGTGGAGCTGGACAGAACAGGGTCAATTGTAAACGATCAAGAAGCATCGAATGCCAGTCAATCAATTCAAACATATTGCATGGCTACTGTGTACCCAGAGGCAAGCTGAACTTCCATGGGTGAAGCAGGTAGAACAAAAAGATACATAGGTTTATTCCCAAATATCTTCAAAGATATCATTTACTTGGGGTGTCAACACTTGAACATACATACATACACACCACACACACACACACACACGAGAACACAATTAGAGAACAGTTCAAGGTAGTAATACACAAATGTTTGGCATTGTCAGAGAACACAATAGATAGAGAAAGGATGCAGTCATTTTGGGCTGAAGTAGACAAGAAGGGTTTCATTGGATAGTGATATGTCTATATCTAGAGCCCCTTTAGGTAAATTGAGGCAGGAGATGTACTTATTATTTATCAAAATCAAGTCACCTATTTTTTCCTATTGTTTGATTTGTCTCATTTATTGATTGATTTATTAACTAAGTATTTTCTTATTAGGAATCTATTATGTGCAAGATACTTTGAGAAATACAAAGATTTATGACATAGTTCTTACCCCCTGCAAGTTTACAATCAAATAGGCATGATTTCATATACAGAAATAACTATAATAAATGAAATTATATGTGGAGTACAAAAAGCTATGTATAAATTAAAGGCTCTAGGAGTTTAAAGGAATTGCATTAGTTAGAAAAAAGTTATGAAAATGGTGGCGTTAGAAATAAGCTTCTGTGTTGGGTAGAGCTTTGGAGAGTGGAGATCAGAGGGAGGGCATGTGAGGATGAGGAAATTTTGTGGGCATCAGCACAGAAGAGGAGAATCTCAGAGTGTGTATAAAGAAAGGCAAAAAGTGTAAGCACTATTGGCCCGATAGAAGCATGGTATCACAGTCCAGTAACAGAAGTAATAGAAGGTTAGAGACAAAATTGGTTGAGAACATGTCAAAGAAGACTATAAATTCCAGTCTAAAGAGTTTGGATTTTGTTTGTAGATAACAGGGAGCCATTGAAGATGTTTTGAATCAGGAGTAAGCTCCTAGGGAAAAATGTGTTGTTTCTGGTACTTTAATAAATTGGCTTCTGTTTTGGTTTTTTTTTTGGGGGGGTGGAGAATGGATCTATTTTCTGCCTACTGGAGTCTAAAGGTAGAAATGATGTCAGAATAGATTCTTAATTAAATTGTGGAAAATAATGAGGGAATCGATGGCCATGCTTCTCTGAAATGTTAGATTATCACAGAAATAATAATAGTTTACTTTATTGTGATTGTGATAGGGACAAGAACGTGACTTCTGTACTACGTCTCTCCAATTTCCCTCACCCCACATTAGAGCTGTACTTTAGGAAGATCCTTCTGGTAGTAGTGTGTAGCATGGTTAGTAAGGGACAACGTACTGGAAACTGGGATACCACTTAGGGAAGTATAGTAAGAATCTACTTGAGACAATACAGACCTGACAGTAGTAGCAATTGGAATGGAACAGAAAAGATGGATGTGAAATATTGAGTAGATAGAAATGACAGAATGAGACAAGGTTTGAGATGTGGGCAAATGGAAGGAGTAATAGAATGGGGAAAAACTAGAGCCAAGGTGACTATGTTGCCTCAAGTCTAGGTAAGAGGGATGATGGTGGTACCTGTAATACAAAATTAGGGAAGTCGTGAAGAGGAAATATTTCTTGGGCTAGAATGAGGCACTGAGTTTGGCAAATATTGATTTTGAATGGTTGTTTCTGTAGGTATGAGTAGTTGGAGATGAGAGAGAGGTCTATTTAGAGATGAAGATTTATGAGGGGTAACTATTCCTTAGGAGAGGCCTTCTTTAAATGATCTCATGCAACTAGGTCTCTAGGCAGTTACGTGCAAAGTGACTATAGTAAGTTGAGTAAGTTCCTGAAGTTCAGGAAGATCTGTGTTCAGATCCAACCTCAGAAACTTATGAACTATGTGATCTGGGGCAAGTCATTAAGTGCTGTCTGCTTCAGTTTTTTTCAGCTGTAAAATGGGGTCAATGATAGCATCTAATTCCCATGATTATTGTGAGAATCAAATGAAATAATATTTCATTTATGCTTAGCACAATGCTTGGCATACTGTAGGCACTATATAAATACTCCGTCCTCCTTTTCCTCTTCCTCTTCCTTCTCCCCCGGTTTTTCTTCTTCTCCTTCCTCTTTTTCTTCCTCTTATTCCACATCCTCCTTCTCTTCTTCCTCTTCTTGTTCTCATTCTTCTCCTTTTTCTTCTTCCTCTTCTTCTTCACTCCATGGTTATATGAAAAATCATCCAGAAATTTTTTTATTGTATTGTACATTTCATGCATTGACTCTAGGTTGAAGAAGAGGAAATTATGTATATAAATGATCTTTAGAGTTTAAAATCTTGGGCATAGAACAGTTCCTTGTGATGACAATGGGTAATTGTGCAAGTAGGTAGCTGAAATGATCATTGGACTCCAGGAGGTAAAAGAACTGTGAGACCATGGCTTTGGAAGGCGATTGTTGAAATCTAAAAAAAGAAGAAAGGGCAAAGGGTAGAAAGGAAGATTGTAAAAAATCTTTTTGAAGTAGCAGAGGAAGGACTACTAAGCTTTAACAATGAGGGTAGGGAAAGACTAACCTAAATTTACAGGGTGGATTTCAAAGGAGCTGTATGAAATAATAGTTAAGAAGCTACAGTGTCCGTGAGTAATAATATAATAATCAATAATGGGCCATATTTCTATAACATTTTAAGGGCCATAAAGTGCTTTCTTTACAACAACCCTATGAAGGTAGTCAGTGTGGTACAGGGGGAAAGTTCAGTGGTTCTAGAATCAGAGGCCCTGGGTACAAATATTACCTCTAATGCTTACTACCTGTGGGGCCTTGCATAAATCACTTAATCTCCCTGGGCGTCATTTTCATCTTCTGTAAAACATTAAAAATTCAGCTAGATGTTTTCTGTGGTCCCTTTCAGTTTTTTTTTATCAAAGATCTTATCAACGGGTAGTATTAGTATTCTCATTTTCCATATGAGGAATCTGATGGTCTGAGAGGTTAAGGGACTTTGCCAAGGTTACACAACTGTTGTGTGTGGCAGGATTTGACCAGGGTATCCTGATTCTCAGTCCAGTCTGTATTCATGACTGTGGTCTCTTCCTCCTTCCCCTACAGCTGGTGACTGACTGGGTATGAGGGTGGAGAAGTGAGAAGACATATTGTAACACCTTAATCTTGGTGTCATTTTTTTTTCTTATTTATAGTGACAAGGTTAATAAATGTAGCACCTTTTTAAAAAGACAATTTTCACATTTTCAAAGCCAATTTTGTCAGTTCTTATCTAGAGCTACCCTTTCCTCCTCCCCTCAGTTTCCTTCCCCCACCCTACAACCCTACAAGGGATGCTGAGCAGGAGAAGAATTTTGACATCTATCAAAGTGGATGATAATTTTATAATGTGGCTATTGGGTTAAATTGTTAAAAACAAACGAACCGACAAAAAGTAAGCTGTTAGAGGAAAATGTGTTATTTCTAGTGCTTTAATGAATTGGCCTGTGGTTTTTTTTTGTGGGGGGGGAAGGGAGGGAGAGTGGATTTCTTTTCTGCCTACCAGAGTCTAAAAGTGGAAATGATATCAGAATAGATTCTTAATGGCGGGATCTATGGTCATGCTACTCTGAAATGTTAAATTATCACAGAAATAATAATAGTTTACTGCTTCATTGGGATTGGGATGGGAACAAGAGTATGATTTTATTCATATGAACGAGGATGGCCTCTCAGATGAGGAAAATTCCTCCATCAATGCAGGTCGATACCTTCTCTACAATTTAGAATCTTAGAGAATTGTTTAGATTATTGAGTGGTTAAGTGACTTGACCCGGGTCACACAGCCAGTAGGGGTAGGCAAAGGGGCTTGAAACTAGGTCTTTTTTGCATCCAAGGCCAGATCTCTATTATAATAAATAAATAGCTAGCTCTTATATAATGCTTTAATACTTGCAAAGTGTTTTACACATGTTATTTCATTTGATCCTCACTACAAGCTTGTAAGGACAGTGCTATTATATCTTTATTTTTTAAAGAAACAGAAGCTGAAAGAAGCTAAATCATTTGCCCAGGGCAGAGCCTAGTAAGTATCTGAGAGAGAATTTGAACTCACATCTTACTGACTCCAGGTCCAGATCTTTATTGTTGCCTTGTTGCCTCCATCTTTGGTGTCTGACTTTGCATATTGTTTTATGTTAGTCACTCAACAAGCATTTGTTAAGTGGTTACTACATGCCAGGCACTGTGCTAAACTCTGAGGATACAAAGAATGGCAAAAGACAGTCCTTGATCTCAAGTTGCTCATTGTCTGATAGAGGAGACAATATGTAAACAACTATATACAGATAAGGTATGTACAGGATAAACTACAGATAATCTCAAAGGGAAGGCACTAGAACTTAAGGGGACTGAGAAAGGCTTCCTGTAGATGGCAGGATTCTAGCTGAGACTTGAAGGAAGCCAGGGAGATCTGAAGGTAGAGATGAGGATCGAGGGAGTTCTGGCCATGGGGTACAGCTAGTGAAAATGCTCAGAGTTGGGACATGGCACCTTGAGTATGGATGAGCAAGGAGACCAATGTCACACGATCACAGAGTATTGTAGGGTGAAGGAGGAAGGTAAGATGTGAAGAAGCTGAGAGTGGGAAGGGTTCAGGTTAAGAAAACAGAGCATTTTATATTCTATCCTGGAACCACTGGAGTTTATCGAACAAGGATGGGGTGACATTGTCAAACTTGCGCTTAAGGAAGAACGCTTTGACCCCTGAATGGAGGACGGACTGGAGTGGGGAGATGGGAGAGGTCACGCTCCTTGATCTGTCTTACTTCTGATGAATTGCCCAGGTTGATTTATCTGTAAGTGTATTTATCTAGCTTTATTTCTCTGTAGTAATTTTGATTTTACATGTATTGACAGCATCTATCCTGCAGTCTTCACTTTGGGGCTCTCTCCGGCACTCCATTGTGTCTTACTCATACTTTCCCCTCTTTTCATCCTTGAGTCCATGACCTCTTCCTGTTTTCTCCTTCTGACACTCAATGAGCTTGATTCTGTCTTTGCTGGCACTCAGTCCTGTCTGCTTATTTTGTACACAGAGCTGTACTTTGAAGCACTCTCAACTGGCTCCACAGAAAGTTTCAGATAAGTCAGACCTTGAACTGCTGTCAGAAAACAAAAGAAAAACAGGCCCAAACTCAGCGTAAAAAAGTCGATTTCAGGGATGAGTGAGCAGAGTAGGGGGGCAGAACTGGACAGTACTGCAGCTTTTTCTGAGTCAAGCAAATCCTCACAATTAAGCTTCATTATAAGTGACTTCTCTGGGACTCAGATACTGTTTTTGTTCAGCCATTTCAATTGTGTTTGATCCTTCATGCCCTCATTGGGGTTTTCTTGTCTGATACTAGAGTGATTTTGCCATTTTCTGCTCCAACTCATTTTAAAGATAAGGAAACTGAGGTAAACAGGGTGAAGTGACTTGCTCAGGGTCACACAACTATTCAGTGTGTGAGGTCAGATTTGAACTCAGAAAGCTAAGTCTTTCTGACTCCAGGCCTGGTGCTTTATCCAGTGTGCCACCTAGCTGCCCTGGACTTAGATATGCCTTTATCTAAATAGAAATAAAAATTGGCCTTGGCAGGCAGGTTGATGTTGTAGTGGATAGAGTACTGAGCTTAGAGCCAGTAAGAATTGAGATCAAGTCCTACATCAGGCATTTACTAGCCATGTGACCCTGGGCAAGTCACTTAACCTCTACTCAGTTTCCTCATCTATAATATAGGGGTAATGATAGCATCTACCTCATGGGGTTTGTGGTTATGAGAAAATATTCATCCATCTATCTGCCTTTCTGTTCTTCCATCTGTCTCTATATAATGTTTTGTGAACTTTAAGATACTGTAGAAACATTAGCTATTGAAATTATATAGCATAATTGAAAGAATTCTGGATTTGACTTCAAAGAGGCCTTAGTTCAATTCAGAGAGACCTTTGACTTACTGTGCATATCACCATAGGAAATTCAGCCAACCTGTCTGACCCTTAGTGAGAGTAACACTAAATGTCTCCACTTCATGGTCTTGTGAGGATCACATGAGATAAAGTTGTAAAGCCTTTTGTGAATGTCAAAACGCTATTAAAAAGTTCTTCTTATCATTATTATGACTGAGGGGCAATGTGGAAGAATCACCAGAAGTTTAGCCTTTGAGTCAGAAAGACATGAATTTAGGTCCTGCCTTTTACCTGACCAGCTACAGCAAGCCACTCATACCATGTGTCAGTACCCCAAAGCCCCTCTCCAAAACACTAACTTGTACAAGAGCTATTGATCTCTGGGAGGAATTTTTAAACCTGGAATTCCCCACTCTGAGAAAATCACATGTCTACACTCCTACCCCATCATTATTATAAACTCATTCAAAGGTAAAATATTAATTATTTTCTTTCATATTGGCCATTTTGGATTATCTACAATTTTATTTTCCTTATAGCTCAAGTAATCAAAAGGTGATTTTTTTTTTAGGAGAAAAAAAATCTCTCTTTAATATAGTGTTAAACAATTGCATAAGTATTTGAGTCAACTCTTTACTGGTTAACCAAAAATAATTGAACTTCTCAAATGCATTCAGGGAAGAAACCCCATGCACTTGTCTGGGAGAAGTAGCCAAGGATCAGCCCATCTTGGGATCTGAGGAGAGTTGGCAAGCTATCTAACGATCTCAGAAAACGAAAAGCATAGAGAAAAACACTGGGTCTTGAGGTTGTCTAATCAAATAACTGCTCTGCAGTTAGAACATCTGTAATTGCCCTTGGAGTAATCGTTCCCCACAAAATTCTTCCCTCAGAAACTCCTCTCAACAATTATTCCTTTTTCCCTTAAATTTCTTCTTCCCTCCTTCCAAGCAACCCCTCTCCAAACCACTGCTTCTGTACCCACCTACCTACATTCACAGAGGCTCTTGTATACACCAACCAACACAAACACACCTATGTGGCAAAATGTTCCCATTTGTGAAAGTTACTGTGCTTTCTTTTTATAAATATCAATTTTATGATGTGGTGTCTAGCCCCAGGGCAGTGACTGAGGGATCTCTTTGAGAAAGGAGGTTCATTTCGGGAAATAAATCTGTGTTGTTCTGTCAACAACATGTCTAAATTAAATTCATCTCCATTCTTTTTTTTAAACTTAATATTTTGTTTTTAAAATAAGATATTTTATTTTTAAATATTTTATTTTTAAAGTAATATATATACAAATACATATATATATATACATACACACACATATATATGCACATACACATATGAATTAGTTGTCTAAATCTATAAATACAGAAGTCATTTTTCAAAAGAAAAAATCTAAGCAATTCATCATATAAAAATGTTTCAAATCCCTAATAACTGAAAAAATGAAAATTAAAGCCAGAGTGAGGCTCCAACTCACTCCTATCAGCCTGGCAAAGATAACAGAAAAGGCAAATGACAATCATTGAAAGAGCTAAGGAAAAACAGATATACCAGTGCACTACTGGTAGAGCTGCAAAATGGTTGAACCACTCTTTTTAAAAAAATTTATTTGTATTTTATTTTTCCCCAGTTACATGCAAAAACAATCTTCAAGGTTCATTTTCAAAACTTTTGAGTTCTACACGGGCAGCTAGGTGGCACAGTGAGTAAAGTGCCAGCCCCAGAGTCAGGAGGACCTGAGTTCGGTTCTGCCTCAGACACTTAACACACACACACACACACAAAACTAGGCGTGTGACCTTGTGCAAGTTACTTAACCCCAATTGCCCTCCAAAAGGCAAAAAAAAAAAAAAAACTTTGAGTTCCAGCTTCTTTCCCTTCATCCCCTCTCCACTCACTGAGAAGGCAAGCAATTCAGTATAGGCTATAATGTGCAGTCATATCCTCTCCATTCTCTTGAAAATTTACTCAGTTTTAAAGCATCAGTTACAGAACTCATAGAGGGGATGGTAACGTCCAGCTTCAGTGAGAACAAACTGGAAGAGATGGGTTTATAGTATAATTTGAGAGGTATTGTTGCATAACGAATGGAGACCCAACTTTGAAATTAAGCAGATCTGAGATCAAGGGCCACTTTGAAAACATCCTGGGGGCATGAATCTGGCCAGATCACTTAATTTCTGAGTGAGCTCATCAACTCTCTAAGACCATAAATTAAGAAGTACCAGGCTGCATTGGTAGAGGGAGTTTTCTCATTCAGGAGTTCCCTTTAATAATGAAATTATGAGCCTAAGTATTATTATATCCCTTAGAGTCAAGTTAACAAATATTCATTAAGCACTTACTATATACTAAGCACTGTGTTAAGTGTTGGAGATGCAAGGAAGTTAAAAAAAGTCCCCAGTTTCAAGGAACTCATAGTCTACTGAGGTAGAACATGAAAGCATGCAACTCTATATCTATGTTTAGATTAAATAGAGGATTTCTGTACTGTGAAGGTTCAGCATTAACTGGATCACCAGGGTGATCTTTAATGGTCTGAAGGTAGAGTAGATTCTCAGTGTTGGAGAGAAGTGACCCATCCTACTTCTCAAAAAAACCATGAAGGATTATAATAGCTCTTCACAGATGTTTTTAATGGCAGTCATATCACCTTATATTATGGGCAGTGATTCGTTTTGGGGTAGCACAGAGAATAGAGTTTTTTTTTCTCCTAAATAATCACCTTTTGATTACTTGCTATTAGAAAGGAACAGAGTTGTGGATAATCTGAAATGGCCAATATGAAAGAAAATAATTAATATTTACCTTTGAACATGTTTATAATGATAGGGTAGGAGTATAGACATGTGATTTTCTCAAGGTGGGGAATTCCAGATACAAAATGCACAGATGTATAAATAAATATGTATGGGATAATTTGGAGATAATTTCAGAAGGAAGACACTCTCAAGGAGAACCAGAAGAGGCTTCATGCACATCTGACAAGAGGAGAAGTCAAGTGGTGACTTGGTCTACTGGTCATAGGTTATGACTTGGAGTTAGAACATGTAGGTTCAAGACTTGGTTCTATCGTTAGTAAATGCTAGCTGTGTGACCTTAGCCTAGCAGTATAATGGTGAAGTAGATAGAGGTCCAGTCTTAGTGTTAGGAAGACCTTTCTCCAAGGTCTGCCTCTAACACATTCTATCTGTGTCAACAAGAACAAATTGCTTAAGCTTTTGCTGCTCCCAGGCAACTAAAAGATTATAAATTGAGGAGAAATTGTTGATCTTTATCTGTGAAGGGAGTCTGGGCATTGCACACCAGGTTTTTCTGACCCTGATGAAATCGTGGTTCTGAACATGATGTATTTAGATAAATATAAGAGATAATTTCTGTACTATGAATGTTTAGCATTGACTGGTTCACCAGTGGTCTTTAAAAGACAATGCAGATTCTCCACTGTTGGGGATAACTTACCCATCCTACTGTCCAAAGAAAACATAAGGGATTAGAATAGCTCCTAATAGATGTTTTTAATAGCACTCATATCACCTCTTCTATCAACAGTGATTCTTTTGGGGGTAGCATAGAGGAGAGAGTACTCAGACCCTTACTAACTGTGTGTCTGTCTGCCATAATTTCTTCATCTGTAACGTGGGGGATAATAATATCATCTACCTCCTAAGGTTGTTGTGAAGATAAAATGAAATAATATTTCATTTGTAAAGCACTTTGTAAGCCTTAAAGTGCTTTACAAATGATAGCTATTAGTATCACTTTTATTATATCATATAATTTCATAGATACAAGGCACCTCAGAGGTTATATAGTCCAACCTTCTTATTTTACAGATGGGGGAAGCTTAGGCCAAGTAAACTGAGGTTACTGGCCTAAAATCTTTCCCATTTTGTAAGGGTTTTACCACATTTTTAAAAATAATACTTTATTGTCCCCCAGCTACATGTTAAAACAATTTTTAAAACTTTAAAAAAATATTTGAGATCTAAATTTTATTCCTCCCTACCTTCCCTCCCCACTCTCTGAGATGATAAGCATTACGATATACTTTATGCATGTTTGACCATGTAAAACATTTCCATATCAGTCATTTTGTGCAAGAAAACTCTAATAAAAAAAATAAAGCAAAAAAAAATCATGTTTCAGTCTGTATTTAGATAGTATCAGTTCTTTCTATGGAGGTGGATAGTATACTTCATCATTAATCCCTTGGGATTGTCTTGGATCATTGTATTGCTGAGAATAGCTAAGTCATTTGCAGTTCTTCATTGTATGATGTTGCTATTACTGTGTACAGTGTTCCCCTGGTTCTGTTCATTTCACTTTGCATCAGTTCTTATGAGTTATATATTATAATCGTTTTTATAGATGAGGAAACTAAAGTTCAGAGAGGGACTCAGTGGGTATGGGGATTCAGTGACTCACCCAAACAGTATCAGGACTCAAACTCCATTTTAGTCCATTAAATGAGTGAACCTGGGGCCCCTGACTCCTAGGCCACAGCTCCTTCCATTCATTCTGTCTTGTTTCTTCCTTTCTTAAGGCTGCTTAAAAAAAATAACAAGATACAGGGAGAGGTATTTCTGTCTTTCATTACATGTTTTGCATACTAGAGATTGACCTTTACAATAATTTCCCTTGGTTTTAGTGAAACTCGTGCAGATGATGAAGAAGACTTGTATGACTGTGTTTATGGAGAAGATGAAGGGGGAGAAGTGTATGAGGATCTGATGAAGGCTGAAGAAGCCCAGCAGCCGGTACGCTTTTACTATTTTTTTTTTCTTAAGTTACTTCATAAGAGTGCTGATTAGCAAGCAGATTTATGTCATTGGGACCTTCCTTTGATTTACTCTTTTCATTCATTCATTAATATTTACAAGAAGCATTTTTGAGCCCCTACTATGTTCAAAACACTGTAGAACTGTATGTAGCAAATCAAGGCTATTGCATTTGAAACCATATCAAGACAATTACAAAATTTTGAAGCTAGAAGGAACCTTCCAGATCCTTTAGTCTATTCCCCTTGTTTTATAGAAGAAAGTGAGGATCCCCAAGAGGTAAAGTGCTTTAAAATGTAGGTAAAGTGTTTTGCAACTCTATGTAACCCAGAAATATTCATTTCAAAAGGTATGATAGCAAATATATAAATTTACTCCCATTAACCCATAGGAGGAATAATCCCCCTTTCTTCTTATACCTCAGTCTCTGGGGAGGGTAAGGGATTAGGTTCATAGCTTCACTCAGTTCCCATAGAAGACAGTCCCAAGTTCCAAGTCCAAAACCCTCCTCAGGCTCAAGTCCCAGATACCCTAGGTTTCCATGCCAGTCTAGTTGGTTGTACCATCTGGCCAGTAATCCAGCTCCAAGGTCATCATGGCTCTAATCACAGGTCTGGTCTATCTGTACCTGAAACTGAAGATAAACCAAACAGAACAGAAACAAACACCACCAGACCCATTTTTCTGAGCTAGGGTAAAAGAATCAACTCCTTCCCCTCTATCCAGTTTAATTCATGGCATCCATGCTGGGTACAAGAAGCATTTTTGAGCCCCTGCTATGTGTAAAACACTGTAGAACATTATGTAGCAAATCAAGACAGCCACAAAATTTTGAAACTAGAAGGAACCTTCCAGATCTATCTGCTTGGTACAACAGATAAGATAGAACATAGTTGAAAGATTGTGGAAAGGAGAGTAAATGGCTCCTCACTACTTTTAAAGACTTAAGCAGCCAATCAAAGGCTGTTACCCCTTTTTGTGAAAGCAAAATGCCCAGCAGCTTCTTGGGGTGAGAATACTTGTGCCCCAAATCCCCAAGTAGATGAAATTCTTTACCTCATCCCTGTACCTACTTGTCTGATGGACAGTTTTGCAATTCTGTTTGGCTTTCACAAAAGGCAAACCATCTAGGTCTGCCTAAATGCCCAGAAGAACAATATCAACATTTCTACTAGACAGGAGTGACTTAGTGATTCCTGATTTCTCAAAGCAAACTTAATACCAGGACTTGCTCATATGGTATTCAGTAACAGAACACATTAGTATACCACACCACACAGAGTTCAATAATAAAAGAAATAGCAAGTATTTAAATCTTAAAGCCAATCAAATGAAAAACGTTTGGAAAATTGTACCAATGGAACTGACTACATTTGTGACCTTAAAAACATTTCCAGATTTCTTTAGGATCTCTTAGACTAAGATTCTATTTTAAAAAAAATAACCAAGTTATGGGCAGAGAACCTCTCTATTGATGTCATTTTAGTCATGTCTGACTGTGACCCTTTATGGGATTTTCTTGGCAATGAAACTGGAGTGGTTTTCCATGTCCTTTTCCAATGGATTAAGGCAATCAGAGGTTAAATGACTTGCCTGGGGTTACACAGCTAGTGAGTGTCTAAGGCTGGATTTGAACTCAGGCCTTCTTGATTCTAGGCCCAGCACCAGCTGCCTCAGTCTCTCTATGGTATGGGTTCATACAAAAGCAAAGATGGGGCTCCACGTGTACCACAGAACATTTCTTTTTACAAAGTAATTTTTGCTACAGGAAGCATAATAACAAATATATAAGCTTTCTTCTGTAATATATGGGAGGCCTAATCCCCCTTCCCCCTTTTGTACACCTCATTCTTTGGGGAGGGGAAGACTGTTCATAGTTTAGCTCACTCCCCCTAGAGGGTAGTCCCATTTCCAAGTACCAAAACCCTCCTTGGACTTGAGTTCCTAAGAACCCAGGCTTCTCAGGACGTCTGTGTCAGGCTGACTGACTGTGCCATTCTGACTGGCTCCAAGATGGTTTGGTTCAAACCCCTGAACTCTGTGGGAGTCACCTCCAGCCCCTGAAACTGAGGACAAACAACACAGGCAGAAACAAACCTCTAGGCCCAGTATTCTACCCACTGCACAACCTGGCATTATTCATCCTATGTGATTCCTATTCTTTGTCTCACCCTCAGTTTTCCATAGGGGGTTACTTAGTATTTTGGGAACTTCAGTCACTTCTTGACATCACAAGGATTCAAGTGGACACCATGGATTCTCTGTCTAGTATCCCTTGCTCTGTCCAAATGACTAACACTAGTCCATCATCCTTCTTGCTCATACATTTTTTAATGACTTCATTTACAATGATTCTTTTTCATGACTCCTACTCACTTTCATCTTCTTCAGTTCTCTTTAGGTGATATTTAGTGATTCAGAATTTGTAGTATCCTTTAACTCCCAATCAAATTCCCCCAAACAAACAAAAAACTTGCCAATGCAGTTTCACGAAACTTATAGTGACCCATTCAACCCTTGTAACCTTCCCATTTTCCTAAAACTGAAGGGAGCCATACTAGCATGCAATCATTAAATTGAAATATTTGAGAATTCTTAGTATGTTGCTACTAGTTTTTTCTCCTTCCTTCCTTTATATTTTCCTTCATTCCTTTCTTTCTGTTCATCTTTCTTTCTGTCTGTCCTTCTTTCTGTCCGTCTTTCTTTCTCTTCCTTCCTTTCTTCCTTCTTTTCTTTCTTTCTTTCTTTCTTTCTTTCTTTCTTTCTTTCTTTCTTTCTTTCTTTCTTTCTTTCTTTCTTTCTTTCTTTCTTTCTTTCTTTCTT
>NW_027185798.1:49447478-49471231 GCF_028583685.1 Petaurus breviceps papuanus
TCCTTCCTTCCTTCCTTCCTTCCTTCCTTCCTTCCTTCCTTCCTTCCTTCCTCTCAGAGTTCAGTTCACATAAATTCAGTTTTTTAATGAATTCTTTTGAATGGGAACTCTCTTGAATAAATGTTAGTAAATAGCATGACACTTACTTTTTCTTAATATGTATTCAATATACCAAGTAACTCAGAAAAAGCTTCAACATATCATTAATTTCAAACCTAATTGTTTTTAGTGGCTCAGTCTTCCTTAGAAACTATTATTTAAGCCCCTTCTCATTAAGGTAATTTTCTCCTATTATTCTGTTTTTCCTTCTATTGTAGACTATTTCATCCTAAATCATGCTGAGATTTTTTTTAAAAAAAAGCTCCTGAAAAGAGGTTCATCTGTCCCATTTATTTCAGATAATCATCAGTAATTTAAATATTCATTCACCAAATACTTACTTAAACGTCCATGGGAATGCAAAGCTAAATAAGACACAGTCCCTATCCTTTATGAGCATTCAGTTCAGAGGGCATCTATTCATACATAAATGATCTAGTCCACCGGCTTCTTCCTATTCATGTCTGGAAGAAGTTTATGTTTATTTGCTTTGCCCATCCAAGCTATATGCACAAATGAATCGATTCAATGGGATGTCCATCTAAATTTACATCATTATGGGCATTGTGAACTTTTAATTGACTCGCTTTTCCTCAAGTGGGTTATTAGGTTGATGTTTTTTTTTGAATGGCCCTGGGTCATATTGAGTAGGCCCTAAGTTCTTCTGTGAATTCATATAATCCTCACATCTTGTCCACAGTCAGGAACATCTAGAAAACTTTAGCATCTATAGGGAATCTCTCACATCAGGATGATCATAGGAACTTTGAAGGGCTGACAGTGCACAAGAGAGGTACAAAAAGAGACTATTACTTTAGATGGGGAAACAGGAAAGATTCCTGAAGGAGGTAGCAATTGAAATTTCAAGGGTAAATATGGTTGGGGAGAGCATTGCTGGCATAGAAAATTAATGGTATGAGCAAAAGTATGATAATGTGAAAGCTACAGGCTTGTTAGGGACAGCTAGGTGGCACAGTAGATAAAGTGCTGGGCCTGGAGTTAGGAAGACTCATTTTCCTACATTTGAATCCAACCTTCAGATGTTTAGTAGCTGTGTGACCCTACTCAAGTCATTTTATGCTGCTTGCTAAAGTCTCCTGTAAAATGAACTGGAGGAGGAAATGCAAACCACTCCAGTATCTATACCAAGAAAACCCCAAATGATGTCGTGAAGGGTTGGATGTGACTGAAACAATTCAACAATAATAACCTTGTTTAGGGAATGGCCAATAGTCCAATTTAGCTGGAGATTAGATAGAGGTCATAAGAGCAAGTACTTTAACATAGAACTGCAAAGAATGGTTAATTGAAATAATGTTGTGACTACCTTAAAATACCTCCCCCTCCTTCCTGCTCCATGCCACATTTCTGTGTTTAACAACCCATAATACTTTTGCGTGGCTTAACTGAACTCCTTCCTATTCCTATGTTACTGAAACTTTGCCCACCTGGGAAGATTGTTCCAATAGACTACCTCCCTCTATTTCTAAGGGCAGGATTTACTGATGTGCAACAGGGCAGCATAAGTGGCCCTCTAAGTAAGACAAGAACGATTCCAGTTCTTGGAAAAATACCTGGAGTTTTCATCCTGTACATTTTCTCAGTATTGCTTTGGCTGAGATTTGTAGAAGTAGTCATCATGCACATAGAGAGGATGCTGGAAAAACAAGTTGCTAATTGGCAGTGGTTGTAGATTTATGAAAAAAAAAGTAAGAAAAGGAAGTTTTCTAGTTTCAAGGATTTATAGATGAGGACATTGAAACCCAGAGAGGTAAATGACTTGCCCAAAGTCACACAGATAGCAAGTGAAAGATATGGAATTCTAACTGGTTAGATTATAGATTTATAGCTGGGAGTCTTAAAGATCATCTAATCTCCTCACTCCTTGCCCCCTCGCTACACCCCCAACACGTTTTACAGATAAGAAAACCAGTTGATCTGTAGGGGTGAAATGACTTTCCCAGTATCATACAGGTAATAAGTAACAGAGCTGAGATTCAAGCCCTAGTCTTCTGACTTCAGATCCTGAATTTTTTTTTTCACTCTCTACCAGGCAGATTCTTTAATGTCAAAGGAACATATATTTACCTTTGTTCTTTTTCCAATTGTTGTTCTTAATAATGATATATCACTTTATATAGTCCTTTACAGTTTGTGGTTCCATATAACAATTCCATGAAGTCTAGAGCATAATTATGCCCATTTTACAGATGACAAAAGCAAACTCAGATAAATTCAGTTCTCCCCTATGATTTAGTTAGTAAATAGTAGAGCATTCTGCATCTAAGCTTCTTCTACCACACTACCCAACTCTCTCACTTTTTCTTATTTTATCTATTTCAAAACTGAAAATCCATTTCTGATACCCTACCATTGGTATTTAGTATCAACTACATCATTTTTTTAGAGTTGGAACTTGAACACTTTGAACATTTGAACTACAAATAATCATGCTTTTTCTTGATTCTAATACTGAATGGATCAGTGAGTTACAGTGCATTAAATAATATTGTAGCTTTATTCATTTGTAATTGCAGAAGTGTCTGGAAAATGACATACGAAGCTGTTGCCTCGCAGAGATCAAACAGACAGAAGAGAAGTATACGGAAACATTGGAATCAATAGAAAAAGTAAGTGGTTAACATTTTTGTGGATGACAAATCCTGCTGTTGATAGTGTCAAAACAAATGCAAATTATATTGTTCATTTATCTAGTGCTATGCTTTGGAAAATAAGACAGAACAGATCAGTTTTTAAATATTTTAAGAAATCTTACTTTCTCCCAGAGCCCAAACTAGCAATTTTTGTTACCAAGGAGCTTGAAAGAGGCTGCTAGGTAGAGCAGGGGATAAAGTGCTGGACCTGCCCTCAGGAAGACCTGAGTTCAAATCAGACTTCATATGCTTCCTAGTTATATGACCCTAGGCAGCAGGTCACTTAACCCCTTCCTCAGTTTCCTTATCTGTAAAATGAAAATAATAATAGCACCAACCTCACAGTGTTGTTGTGAGGATCAAATGAGGTAACAATTGTGAAGCACTTAGCACAGTGCCTGGCACACAGCAAGTGCTATATAAATATAAGCTATTATTACTATTTTTATTATTCGTGGTAGATACAGTATAAGAAGTGGGATAGGGCTAAGGAAAAAAAGCATACCATAAAGTAGCTTCTTATCTTTTTTTTAGTAACTTCTTATCTTAACTAATTATCCTTGCTATGAGGTTATGCTCTGTTGTTTCTACTTGGAAGAACTTTAAATGCTATTGGTGCCTTCTAAATTTGTTGCTCTGGTACACAGCCCTGATTACTTTGCCCTAGTTATACATATGTTTCATTTTTCACTTACTATCCTACTCATTTTGCCTTTATGATATACTTCCATATGCTGTTTGTTAACTTTTCATGTGTACACTCCCTGTCTTTTCAACTAGATTGTAAATCCCTAGAATGTAAGTACCGTATCTCATGCTTTTGTAATCATCATGGGAATTATTAGCACAGTATTAAGTATACAATAGGTGCTCAATAACTAATTGATGGTTGGATGGTTGATTAAAAAAAGTATCATGTGAATTAGAAAACAAGAATCCAACATAACAGTAGCATCTGCATTGTCTCATTACAGTATTTCATGACACCACTGAAAAGATTTCTGACAGCTACAGAATTTGATACTGTATTCATCAACATTCCTGTAAGTAAAGATCGTGTAGTTTAAATTGAAGACATGAATAAGCTTTTAGGATATGTCATGAGAAACACATAAAACATGTCAGTTTGGGAATAAGTTTATTTCTTTGTTGGTTTCACTTTGCTTTATTATACTTTCTTCATTCCAGTTTGTAATTGCAGAATGTTTGGGGGAAAAAAAAGATTTATGTTCTATATCATTCTTGAGAGAATTTCCATCATCCTAAGAACTTTCTAAGGAAATCAGTCCCTAGTCTGTCTCATGCCAAGGCAAGAAAGGTGGTATATTGGATAGGGTGTAGGATCCAGAACTAGGAAGGCATGACCTCGTCAAATTCAGCCTCAGTCACTCGTATTATGTGACTCTGGGAAAGCCGCTTAACCTCTGTCTACCTCAGTTTTTCATCTGTCAAACAGGGATAACAATAGCATGTACCTTCCAGGATTGTTGTAAGAATAAAATAAGATATTTGTAAAATACTTTGCAAACCTTGAGGCGCTCTACAAATCTTAGGTGTTAATATGGCTAAACATTTTATCCATTTCTGTATTTACCTTATAGTTATATTTTCCTTAAAGTTTTTAAAGACACATTTTAGTCACCATTCAGGCAAAGAGTAAATGAATAAACATGCATTCAATTATTATAATCTATAAGACGGCGAACTTCAATAAAAATTCCCTCCTCTCTGGATGAAGACAGTTTTCTTCTTTTCCTTTTTTCCTGAAAGAAAGAAAGAATTCAGAAGATATGCTCCTATTCAGTATATGTTCTCTATCCATTGTAAAAGGAATAGAGTCCATGAGATAACTGGGCATGCCATTTTATTAACATTTCTTACCTTTTTCTTCATCCTTACCTTGACCCAGACCAGCCTAATCCTCTTGTGCACTGTGTCCAGTGGATTGTCTCTAACACCATTTTCTCACCTACCTCTTCTCTGCTTTGACACGGCCATCATTCAGACATTTGCCTTCAAGTTCTGGGTAGATCCCAAATACTTTATCATTGCACATATTATTTTAGCAGTAAGAATGCCCAAGTGAATTTATTTAGAGGAGTGGTTGGAGTTTCATGTACTTTCACAAGGGAAATAGAGGCAAATATGCCTTACTTAAAATTAATTTAAGGAAGATGCTAATTGTAAGAGCCTCATAGTATAATGAGTAGGATCAGGAAGGCCTAAGTTTGAATCCTCCCATAGGTACTTAGTTGTATGTGCCTGCAAAGTTATTTTATCTAGTTTCTGCATGTCTAAAATGGGGATACAAATATCATTTACCTTACATTGTTCTGGTGGACAACTAAGTGGCACAATGAATAGAGTACAAGTACTGAAGAAGACTGATCTTCCTGAGTTCAAATCTGGCCTTAGACATTTACTAATGGTGTGACCTTGGGCAAGTTATTTCACTGTTTGCCTCAGTTTCCTCATCTGTATAATGAGCTGGAGAAAGAAATGGCAAACCACTCCAGTATCTTTATCAAGAAAACCTCAAATGGCGTCATGAAGAGTCAGATATGACTGAAATGACTGAACAACAAAATTAGGGTTATTGTGATAATCAAATGAGACAGTGTATAGTAAGTACTTTGGAAACCTTGAGGAGTTATATAAAACAAGACTCTATCCAACAATTTGCTAATATATTAACCCCCACCATCTCTCTCCCAGAGAGCCATCCCATATAAAAAGGATGAAAAAATAGGGAGAGATGGAAGTTCAATTCAATAAAATTAATGAAGATATAGAGAAAGTCTGATATGTGGAGTGTTCCACACCCATAGAAGCTGGTGAAGTCTTTCATTATCTCTTCTTTGGGCTCAAGCTTGGTTATGATGATTTTGTGATATTCAGTCAAGGTTATTTTGTTGCTCTTTCCATTTTCATTGTTGTAGTCATTTCATGTATTGTTTTCCTGGTTCTGCTTTCTTTACTCTGCCTCAGTTCATCTATGTCTTTCCATGCACACATCGATTTTTCGCATAGTGGGCAGAAGTACTCATGAAGTCAGATTGCCTTTCAGCATGCAAAAAATAATGCATGTCCTAGAAAGCTTGAGATGTGGAACTTCCTAGATTATAGCTTCTGATCTTAGGAACCATTTGACATTCCAATTATTATGGATTTTACAGTTATCTCAACAAAATGACAAGGATAAATAACTCTGGTTTTATTTCCATTCTCCTATGCAAAAATTCAGTCTTTTAAGCCAAGGTATACTGAAAGGCACCAAGGAGAAAATCGGATCCTTGATTCAAATAGAGGAGGTGTCTCTCTCTTCCCAGTTATGACATGCATTTTCTGCCTGAAGCTTAGAAATTGTCTTCAGAAAAATTGTGAATTTCTGCCTGTTGAGTAGCTCTACTCAACTATTTAGTCAAATTTATTAGCTCTCTTTCTGCCATTAACTGTCTGATGTTTTAAGCAATTTAGTGTGACTGCTATTAGCTTAGCATAAGGATACCACTAATTGACCAATGTACAAATCTAATTTTTCACACCCAGGGACATAATCGTTACTTTCTCTTGTCAATAAAACATTAAGCACTTGACTAATTTTATTTAAAAATTATAAATGATTACAAAGTGGATAAAAAGCAGCCACACATATTTTTGCATGGTGGATAAATTAGCTCTTATTAACTAATGAGTTAATTTCTTTTGTTGCATGGACACTTACATTTCAAGGCAAAGTCTGCTATTTTCCATGTGTGATTTATTTCCTTAAAAATATATCCACAACCCTGATATTGGCAGATTCATGTGGGCTGATAAATCAACTTAGTGACGAACAGCAAGTCCAGCCACAGTTTGGGTTCTGTATTGTTGGGGTGTTTGTCATAGGGTGGGCTAAGGAAGGTGGGCTCTTCAAGAATTTGATTATTAATATTCTGTGATATTATTTTCTTTTTCAAGGAACTGGTGAAAGTTCACCGAAGCCTGACCCAAGAGATTAATGACTCCATTGTCAATAAAAATGACCAGAATTTATATCAAATTTTCATTAACTACAAGGAAAGGTAACTTTTTAAATTTATTTTTTTTGATTAACAAGCATTTATTTTTTTCTTTTCCCTATCTCTTCCCCAACTTGAAACAAAAGAAGGAAAAATGAAACCCTTATAACAAATATACATAGGCAAGCAACTTTAATTCTCACATTGGTCATGTTTGTGAGTCTATCAACTCTCTGTTAGGAGGCGAGTAGCATTCTTTATCCTCAGTTCCTTTGGAATCATGGTTGGCCAACATATTGGTCAAACTTCTTAAGGATAAAGTAACTTTCAATATTTTTAATCTTTGCATTACTCATTTGACCAGACACAGGCAACTATAGGAAACATTTGTCCTTTATGCCAGGGCTGAAATGACAATTCTTTATTTTTTAATCAGCCTCCTCTAGATCTGGTTATATTCTAGTCAGTTAAACACAAAATTCTTAATTTTATGATAATGGATTTTTTTTGAGGGGGGAAAGCAAGACAATTGGGATTAAGTGACTTGCCCAAGGTCACACAGCTAGTAAGAGTCAAATGTCTGAGTCTGAATTTGAACTCAGGTCCTCCTGACTCTGCGGCTGATGCTATATTCACTGCGCCCCACCTAGCTGCCCCAGGATAATGGATTCTTACAACATTCTGGGTGCATCTTTTTTTTTCTTTTAGTATCACTTTGGTATAGGGTAAAGAACGGTGGAAAAAGAGACAGATGATCTGGGATCTAGTCCTGGTAGCTTTCCCGTAAACTAAATATGTGATTTTTAGTCCTTTATCTCTCAGTGTCTCACTTTCTACATATAAAAAATCAGGAGACTGGTTTAGATTAAACTCAAGAAAATGGATTACGGTACCTACTATGTGCGTGATACTGCAATGTAGTAGTCAGTGAATAATCATTTTTTTAAATGCCTGCTGTCTGCCAGGCACTGTGCTAAGTACTAGGGGACACAATGAAAAACAAAAGACAGACCCTGCTCTCAGGAGGTTCAAAGTTTAATGGGGGTGACAATATACAAACAGCCATGACCAAAAAGCTACATACAGGATTAATTGGAGATAGTCAACAGAAGGAAGGCATTAGCATTAAGGGGGATCAAGAAAGATTTCTTGTGGATTTTAACTGGGATTTGAAGCAAGCCAAGGAAGCCAAGAGGTGGAGAGGAAGAAGGAGAGCATTCCAGGCATGGGGTTCTCTCCAGCATCAAACGAACAAACAAACAAATACAAACAACCAAACAAAAAACCAATGACTCTGTTAGATGATATTGTTTATATAACAGAAGTGTGTTTTCCTTTCCCATGACTTCTGTTAGTTGTCACCTGCCTGCTAAGACACTGACACAGAGTATCAAAAGACCTCTTTTTCCCAGAGTACATATCTGGGATAGAGATTGTGATGCACAAATTTAGAGAATCCATTTTAAATGTTCACATGGACTGTTTGTGCCCGACCGTGGTAGAACATTCTGAGATTGTCTTGGTATGGTCAGCCACAGTCGGACACACTGTAACTTGACTCTAGCATAGTGATGGCATTTTGGTCCTCTTTAAGAACAAAGGACAACTAACCAACCAACCAACCAAGTTTCTAGGAGGTAACAGAGAACCTTCTTAGGGACCACTGCCATTGGTGTGTTGATTCATATAGAGACAAATTACCCCCACCTGCCAAAAAAAAAAAAAAGAACCTACAAATTAGGTCTAGAAATTATGAAGTCCTGGTCAAGAAAATGAAAACTTTAGGGACATAGGTAATGTTGTCTATGCTTTTCTTAACAGAAGACTTTGGGGAGGACATAAGGTGGAGATGGAAAGAGCAAAATCACATACAGAAAGTTATCAACTGGTGAAGAAGGCAGTTATACAAATGGGATGTAGGGTTTTGGAGCAGGGTTTAAGATACAAGATTAAGAGTTATGTCATCTTAATCAGGGACGGAACATGCCTAATGAGAGCCCGTTAAAAATAAGATTGCTTTGTGGGAAAGAAGTGAAAATGTGAAGATTTGGTCAAGGCTTAACACTGAAAAAAATGGAAGAGCAAGGAAAAACTAATTTACCCCTATCAGCTTAGGCAGGTATCATAAATGGTAAAATATGGGAAGAACAGAAAGCAGCTTGATAGCTCAGTGAATAGAGTGTTAAACCTGGGGTCACTGTTGTGGCTTTAGACACTTAACTGTGTAACCCTGGGTAAGTCACTTGAACTCTATTTGCCTCAGTTTCTTAACCTATAACATGAGAATAATAATAGTACCTACCTCCGTGGTTGTTGTCAGAATAAAATGAGATACTATTTGTAAAGCACTTTGAAGACCTATATAAATGCTAGCTATTAATTCATTCAAATGTCCTGTAATTTAAAGAAGACTGTTAATTTCCTCTTCAAGGAAGAGTGCCGATAATAAGTTATGGTTTCATATGACTGTGAACCAATATACAGAGTATAGATAATTAACAAAATAAAATTAGAGATCTTAATGAAAATAGGAAACTTTACCCTCATGGGTATTACTGAGACATAATGGGATGTGACCCATGATTGGAATATAACAATGGCAGTGTATGTCGTATCCAAAGGGAACAGGTTAGATAAAAGGAGTGGAGTGGTAACAGCTGTATCAAAAAAAAGTTCTATCGCTCTCTGGAAATACAGCAATGGGAGAATGGCAAGGACTCGTGTGTTCCAGTGCCAGGAGAACACAAATCAAATAGTGATGATAATATACGATAGACCATCTAGGTCAGAAGGAGGAACTGAATGATGCCTTCTAGAGAGAAGACACAAAGCTGGTCCAGAGGAAGGACATGAGGCATAGCAAGGTAATCCAACCATCTGAACATTTTCTGGAGGCATCTTTTTGGTAAAAAATCAATCAATTGTGAACTTCTTGGCTTGTCTTGTTGAATAATTTCAATTTTAAGAAGATTTAGGGAACTGCGCTTTAGGTCGCAATTCTTTCCCACAAGCAGAAATTGATTGGTGATGTGCAAATCGTTGGAAACTTGGGGAGAAGGGACATATCAACCTAGAGTTCAAGATAGATAAGGAAAGTAATCATAGGCAAAGTTTGACATGTTACCTAGATGATGGAAGGGCAGATTCAAAGGAGTTCAGAGAAAGGACAAGTAGGGGTATCTCAGAGTTGAAGATTCTAAAGGGGAAGTTAGCTGAAGAGAGGTAAGATGTTCTCAAGAATGAAATTCTGACCACACAAGCTCCTTTGTTCTATTGAGGAAAAAAAGGAAAAATTGTCCAAAAAAACCAGTGTAGCTATACAGAGAATCCACTGACCATCCCTAATACAACGAATGAATGAATGAGCATTTATTAAATGCTTACTATATGCTAATCATTGCACAGAGCTTAGGAAATAAACGTATAAGTGAAGATAGTCCTTATCCTTTTGGAGTTTATATTCAAATAAGAAGAGAAAACACACTCTGGGGTGGTGGCCAGGGGGAAGCCTTTTTGTTTGGCGAGTGGGGCCCCAGAGAAATAATAACAATAGCTAAAAATGATAGAGTACTTTTAGGTTTGCAAAGCACCCTACATGTTATCTCATTTTATCCTCATATGAAGATAGATAGATATCTATTTATTAAGTGCTTAATGTGCCAGACCCTGTGCTAAGGACTAGGGATATACTGCCCCTGCTCTCAGGGAGGGGGCGGGGGGAGACAACACATGATGGGGAAGTAGAAAAGAGGGGATATGGGTAGAGTCACTGTTATCATCAAAAATATATAAAAGGACTGGATGCTGTATCCCAGCAAAAGATATCTTTATTTGAATAACATCTCTAAACGTTGGCATGCACAGATTAGTAACACAAAAACAAACTTCTGTGTTAATAGGGAGGTCTCATGATAATTTACATTTATATAGCACTTTTAATGGTTACGAAGTACTTCACATATACATTTACATATACATTAGATCATCACAGTAACCTATAAGGTAGGTAATACTAAGATCCTATTTTGCAGATAAGGAAAGCAAAGTAAAATGACTAAATATCTAAGAGGGGAGGGGAGAGTCAGAATCCTGAATACAAAACTGATATTCCGTCTGTTTTGTTGTTCAGTTGTTCTTTAGTTGTGTTTGATTCTTCAGGACCCATTGGGGGTTTTCCTGGCAAAGATATTGGAGAGGTTTGCCATTTCCTTCTCCAGCTTATTTTATAGATGAGGAAACTGAGGCAAGAGGCTTAAGTGACTTGCCCAGGGTCACACACATGTTTCTGAGGCTAGATTTGAACTCAGGAAGATGAAGCTTAACTGATTTCAAGCCCAGTGCTCTATCCACTGCACCACCTAGCTGCCCTGCATCCAATCATTCTATTTTTGCAATTAGCATTTTTCTTAAAATTGATTTCGAATGGTCTATTTAACTCTGTTTCCCCCTGTTTAAAATAGGTGAAAATCTAAACACTTCTGATGTCACTTGGACATTTTTACTGGGGCTAAACTGTCAGTCTGAGTACGCCCCCTCTCCTTCTGAACCTCCCTTTATTTTGGACAGGGATTTTTTTATGCTCAAGGAACATAAATTCTTTATTATTATTATTTGCCTTTTTGGAGGGCAGTTGGGGTTAAGTAACTTGCCCAAGGTTACACGGCTAGTTTTTTTGTATGGGTATTAAGTGTCTGAGGCCGGAACTGAACTTGGGTTCTCCTGACTCCAGGGCCAGCACTTTACTCACTGTGCCACCTAGCTGCCCCAAATTCTTTATTTTTTAATTTTTAAAACATTCTTATTTAAAGTTTCCAGTTCCAGATTCTATCCCTCCTTCTTCTCCCCTGCCCCAATATGGTAAGCAATTAGATATCGGTTAAACATGTACAATCATGTAAAACATTGCTGTATTAGTCATTTGTATAAGAAGATTCGAATAAAGTTTTAAAAATGGAAGTGAAAAATATAATGCTTCAGTCTGTATTCAAACAATATCAGTTCTTTCTCTGGAGGCAGATAGTATGCTTCATCATCAGTCCTTTGGGATTGTCTTGGATATTGTATTGATAAGAATAGCTAAGTCATTCACAATTTTTCATTGAACAATATTGCTGTTATTGTATACACCACTCTCCTGGATCTGTTCACTGCTATTCACTTCACTAGGCATCAGTTCATGTAAGTCTTTCCATATTTTTCTGAGCTCATCCTGTTTGTTACTTCTTATAGCACAATAATATTCCATTGCAATCATATACCACGACCTGTTTAGCCATTCCCCAATTGATGGGCATCCCTTCAATTTCCAATTCTTCGTCACCACAAAAAGAGCTGCTGTAAATATTTTTGTACAAATAGGTCTTTTCCCCATTTTTATGGATGCCTTTGGGATATAGACCTAGCAGTGGTATTGCTTGGTCAAAGGGTATGCACAGTTTTATAGTTCTTTGGGCATAATTTGGACATTGCCTTTTATTCATTTTTAAAATGAGAACCAGAAAGTCTCTATTACTTAATTTATAGGTGGCTATTGGGAAGTATTTGGTAAACATGGCAGCTCTTTAGAAATGTGAGTTCTTGGAGGTGGCTAGGTGGTGCAGGGAATAGAGCACCAGCCATGGAGTCAGGAGGACCTGAGTTCAAATCCAGCTTCAGACACTTAACACAAAACTAGCCATGTGATCTTGGGCAAGTCACTTAATCCTAATTGCCCTGCCTTCTCCCCTCCACATCCAAAAACCAAAAGAAATGTGAGTTCTTATTCATATCATTACTACTTTGGGATTTTAGTGATTCTTAGATTGAAAGGAAAACCAATCCAGAAGCCATTCTTGAAATGATCTAGGCCATTCTTTTCTTTTAATACATTTAATCAAATTCATCGCATCTCAGCTAAATACCAGCTGTAGTCAGGAGATGGTACTAGGTATGGGTGGCAGGAGCCTGGTTCTGTTCATTGCTCGCTGAGCAGGGGATTATCCCACAAAGGGAACATGCCCTGATTCTATCTTCTCTTCTCTGACCTTGATCACGTTTCTAGTGTCTGATTGGTCTGTGACTTTCTTCTCAGTCTCTTCAGATCAAAACCTGAACTTGACCACTCACTCCATAACAAGGTGTGAGGGGTCTGCTATACAAAACCAAAAATGACCCTATGGTATTCAATATGTACACAGAGAAGCAGGTATTATATGTGTAATGGTAATAGTAGAAAAGCAACATGGTTTAATGAATGGAGAGCTGGCCTCAGTTGGAAAGAACTGGGTTCAGATCCTGCCTCTGATATATACTTCCTGTGTGATCCTGAGCACTTAACCTTTTCAATGCTGTTCCCCACCCCCCAACCCTCAAAATAAGAGCAGGTTTTGATCTATGGTGGTAAAGGGAGTTTCCTGCATAGGAAATGGGAATTTCCCATGCTAACAAAATCACTAGTCTGTTTCCTTCTTTCCCCTCTCAAAATATAAAGCAAAACATTATAATATCATGAATAAAAAATACTAGTAACCGATAGGATTGAGAAAGGTTTTATGAAGAAGGCTGTTAAATGAGATGATTTGAAGGAGGCTAGGTACAGGTGAGTAAGGGGAGTATAATTCAGGCATTGGGGGGGGGGAAGTCCCCTGTCAAAAAGCACAGATGTCAGTTGTCAAGCTACATAGGAAAACTGAGGTTCAGATATATCATAATTAAAGTGACTTAAAATAATCTCAATGCTTACTCTACCTCTGATAATCAATCAAGAAACATTTATTAAGTGCCTACTATGTATCAGGAACTAAGAGCTGGATAAAACGGATAAGCTTCCAATTATATTAGGCCAAATTCATGTTTTCACATTCATGGTATATTTCTTATCTTGACTGTGACCCTCTAACTGGGGGAGGGGGAGGCTAAGAGGTAGGAAGGGATGGAATAAGAATTTATTAAGCACCTACTATGCATCAGGCATCACAATAAGTGCTTTAGAAATATCATCTCATTTGATGCTCACAACAATCCTGAAAGTGAAAAATAGGTGCTGTTATTATTGCTATTTTACCATTGAGGAAACTGAGGCAAATGGAGATTAAGTGACTTTCTCAGGGTCAGACAGCTAGTAAATGTCTCAATCTGGATTTGAACTCAGATCTTCCCAACTCCAGGTACAGGATTCTACATAGGACACCACCTAGCTACTTGTAATTGCTGCCACAGTGTCTGCCACAGTAGGCACTTAATAAAGACTTGTTAATTGGTTGATTAGTGCTAACTTGATTAGTAGTCAATTAGTAGATTGATTAGTAGTTAATTGTTGTAGGTTTTCTTAATTGTGGTTTTTGTGTAGACAGATATTCTGTCTCTCTGCCTTCCATTTCATTCTGGTCCTTTGTTATTCATTTCTATTTCTTTTTTTCCCCCCTTTTTGTCCTTTTTTTTTACCTTTCAGATTGGTTATTTATGGGCAGTACTGCAGCGGAGTGGAGTCAGCCATCTCTGGTTTAGACTTTATTTCTAAGACAAAAGAAGATGTGAAGTTGAAACTCGAGGTGCCCATACCTTTTTCTTTTAATGTCATATAGAAAAGAAATTAACCTCAATGAGAATTGTTATGATATGTACAACTTTCTGGTATATACAAAGATTCTGATATGCACAAATAATATATTAAAATGATTTATAAATATATAAATGATAATTAGAAAATAAGGCTTTCTAATTATTCTTATTTTAATCTAATGTCAAGATCCTGACGATTTTTGATAAGGTTGCTTTAGAAAACAGATATACCTCATTTTATGTAATAGATATATTCAGGCAGCAAACATTTATTGATGCCTATTATCTGTAAGAATGTGTATTAGGCATAAGTGGGAAGTTAATTCATGCCTCCTATTTGGGGTTTTCTTGGCAAAGACACTGGAGTGGTTTGCCATTTCCAGCTCATTTTACACATGAGGAAGCTGAGGCAAACAGGGTTAAGTGACCTGTCCAGGGTCACATAGCTAATAAGTATCTGAGGCCAGATTTGAATGCATCTTCCTGACTCTAGGCCCTGCACTCTGTACACTGTGTCACCTAGTTGCCCTGTCCCCTACATTAGGTTAGATTTAAAATATTTTAGGGAGTGGGTACCAATGCGATATATCTATGATTCCTATCTCCTAAATTCCTGTGTATTTTATAGTATGTGGCTGTGCTTTGCACTTGGCCCTGAATCTAGCAATTCATCTAAAGGGTTATTAGCCTATGATGTTATAGTAACTCAGATTCAGCCCAAGGTCCTTGTATGATGGTTCTTTAATATACTTCTGGGAATATGTTTGAGAGAACCTTAGATGTTCTAATATTTTGAGTTAAATAGCCTTTTGTGGCCTGGTCTGGGGAAACTAACTTCTATTTCTGTAGGAGAATCAGTCCTGAATTCCAAACAACAAAGGTAAAAATGCACTTTCAAGATAGAACCTTTTCTTAATTTAAAGTTTTCTTGTATCACTTTCATTGTTCAATAGGGAACTTCCATAAGAGATAAACAGAAGAACTTAGCATCCTGATATTTTTGTATGGTATTTCCAACAATCTCATTTTACAAATGAAAAAACAAACAAACACCTGAAGCTCATGGAATTTTAAATTATTTGTCCATGATCACACAGATAGTAGTGAAAGAGACGAGATTCAAATCTGGGACTACTGAGTTAAATATCATTATATTCTACCCTGGACAGACTTCATCTGGAATATTAATGTTGATTTAGGGATGCCATGTTTTTGAAAGGGTACTGGTAAGCTGCCTTCAGAAGCTTGATGAGCATTAGTCACTCAGTAAATAAACATTTATTAAGAGCCTACTATGTGCCAGGCATTGTGCTAAAGGTTGGAAATACAAAGAAAGGCAAACGACGTTCCCTGCTCTCTCAGACAACTATGGATAAACAAGATAGATACAGAATGCATTGGAGATAATCAACAGAGGGATGGAATTAGCATTAAGGGGGATAGGAAAGGCTTCCTGTTGGTGGGATTTTAACTGACACTTGAAAGAAGTCTGGAAAATCAGGAAATGGAGAAGAAGAAGGGGAGATTTTTCAGGCATGGGGTAGGGGGAGCCAGGGAAAATTCCCAGAGATGATGTATCTTGTGTGAGGAATATCAAGGCAGCCAGCATCACTCATCTCAGAGCAGTTAGGATGTAGAACTGCTAGACGGCACAGTGCTGAGTCCATCTGAGTTCAAATCTAGCAACAAAAACCTACCACTTATGAGACCCCTGGTAAATCCCTTCACCTGCATCTGCCTTAGTTTCCTCAATGGTAAACTGGTAATAATAACAATATCACCTGCCACCCAGGGTTGTTGTGAGGATCAAATGAAATAATATTTGTGAAGTTCTTAGCATAGTTCCTGGAACATAGTAGGTACTTAATAAATGCATTTTTTGGAGGGGAGGATAATTGTTTGCATACTGGTTAAATTAGATGACCCCTTCTAATTCTGAGATTTGCTGATGTATCCAATTCCACTATTCTGTCCACTTAACAGTTCCACTTAAGAGAGTTAAAATTAAAATCAAAGACTTTTTATTTTCTGTCTTAGCAATATTGGTATCATGTTTGATACCAAAGGAGAGAGGAGAGAGAAATGCTTGGTTACAATAAGTTTTCACTATTATCTTTGGATTAAATTTGTTTGTTCATGCATAGCAAGAAACAGGTGAACAGTGTGGCTTTGTCTCAGCATTCAAATGCAGTCCTCCAATTTACAGTATGCTAATTGTCTATATTCAATATACCTCCTCCCTGTATCTGTGGTCTTCTTGAACAGACCTGAATAGACCCAAATCTGTTTTTCTGGAGTTAGCCTCTTCAAATTGGTCTATCTGTTAACAATCAGGTAGCTACATTCCATCTTGCGCATCATCCATTGAAAATGCTTTAACTCCTCATTTCAGGGGAATGCGAAAAGATGGGATCTTGGGCCATTACAATGAATTTTCTGTTGATTTAAATGTATTAAGTTGTCAGAAATGTGATTATAACAGAGGTCTAATCCCATTTTGAGAAATAGCATTTGAATGGGAATTTCTGCAAAATGCAAAGATAATCAAGTCTAGGCCGATGGCCAGCTTATTTTCGACAGTAGAAAATACAATGGAATTTCAGGGCAGGAAGAATTGAGATCGTTTCTGGGAGTTTATTGTAATGATTTTTGACCTGCAAAGACTTAAAAAAAAAGTGTAAATGCCCCAACTATGAAGTGGTTTCTGGTGCTCATCTCTTAGAGGAAAATATTCTTTGTGAGATGAATAAACTTAGAACAATTTCCTAATTCTCATTTCCCAGCCTCCTTGAATAGTTGAATAGTTAATTCTCTTTATTCAGATAAGCCAATTACCTACCAAGTGATTCATCTTATGAAGAAGGCCTTACTTATACTATATGCTTACTTGTTAAACTCCTACTATGTATGTGACATAGTACTAAATGTTGGTGATAGAAAGGCAAAAGATAGTCACTTGTATATGTTAAAAAGGGAACTCGAACCCCGGTCCTTGTGACTCTGAGGCCTGTTTTATCTAAGTATACCATGGTTATCTCTAAGACTGTTCCTTAAAAGAATTAAAATCCAAGCCTTTTTATTTTGTCTTAGCAATATTAGTATCATATTTGATACCAAAGGAGAGAAAATAGGGAAATGCTTGGTTACAATAATGTTTCACTATTATCTTTGAGTAAATTTGTTTGTTTACTCATGGCAAGAAACAGGTAAGTAGTGGGTTAAAACAAAAAGGTGTGTGTGACAATTCTTCTGTGTTTAACTCGAATAGAGGTCACATTTCCCCATCCAGTCTCATACTTCTGGCTCTCTGCATACAGGTCCCTTTCCTCTTTCTTTTATCTCTTCGAGGTGTAGGCCTAATGGTGATATCACTGAGTCTAAGCTCTTTGTGGAGGAGCCAGGTGGTGCGGTGGGCTCAGAATCAGGAAGACCCATCTTCATGAGTTCAAATCCAACCTCAGACACTTACTAGCTGTGTGACCCTTGGCAGGTCACTTAAGCTTGGTTGCTTCTGTTTCTTCATCTTTAAATTGAGCTAGAGAAAGAAATGGCAAACCTCTCCTGTATCTTTGCCAAGAAAACTCCAAATGAGGTCACAAAGAATCAGACAGGACTGAACAAAAACAATTACTTATGTTTATTCATTTGATCCTAATGGCCTACAGTGATGCCTTACCTCCCAGGCAATGCTTGGGAAAACAGTGTACTAGGCACCATGTTTCCCCAAGAACCTGAGATTTCATTGGTAAGGGGAATTTCTGATTGAGGAAACATATTTTACTAATGAATGTCAGCATCATATCTACTTATAGAGATATCTGGGGAACTGACGTAGTCAAGGTGCCTGTTATTATCTTTAATTCATTCTTGTCTATCTGCGTACTAGTCTATCTAATGTCTATATTGAAAGGAGAAGTAGTTTACCCATAGACTGCTTTATGGAAGTCTGTTTGAAAATGAACATTGTGAATTCTTTTGTTCCTAAATGCTAGGGAAATGACCATGATTACTTAGTTAAACTTTTCTTTGTTCTGGTAGAAGTATCATCTTTTATTTTGAGGTGAAGGGAATTATTCAGTATTCCCAGTATTATAGGTTGGGACTAGATGGTTGTTTGCCAACCTATATATTCCCTGGTCATCAAACTCTTACCTGTTTAACTATTCTTTCTCAGTCCCCATTTAAGGATCATCATTCATTCTCCCCTCACCTTCCCATTTCACCTCTTTAGTGAAGGTGCATCCTGGACCCTCTTGTCTTTTTTGCTATCTCATAGCTCCTCTGGATTTGTTATAAATGACTCCCAAATCTATAATTTTTTGTTGTTTGCTCTTCATGACCCCATTTGGGATTTTCTTGGCAAAAAAACTGGAGTGGTTTGCCATTTCGTTCTCCAGTTCATTTTACAGATGAAGAAACTAAGGCAAACAGGGTTAAGTGACTTGCCCAGTATCACACAATTAATAAGTGTCTGAAGCCAGATTTGAACTCAGGAAGATGTCTTCCTGATTCTAAGCCCAATGCTCTATCCACTGCACGACCTAGCTGCCCACATAGCTATATATCTAACCCTAATTTCTTGCCTGAATTCTAGTCACCCATTATCAATAGCCAATTGAATAGCCCCTTCTGTATTTCCCATAAAGAACTCAAATGCAGAATGTCCAAAACAGAACTCATCACCTTTCCCTTAAACCTACTATTTCCAGCCAAACTTCCCTATGTCTGTTGAGGGCACCACCAGTTCCCTCCCCTCCCCTCCCCTCCTCTCCCCTTCCCTTCCTTCTGTTCCTCTAACTCCTGGTATTGGCTACCGGGTAGTTGAATTCTACTACTCCCTCCACTCTCAATGTCTGAACTCCCCTTTTATACTGCCTTCCCCAACCCTACCTTTTCTCAGCCTTTCCTGTTCATGTGAAAGAAGGTTCAATCATCCACCATGATCCTTCTGGTTGGACTCAGTTCAGATCCCTCCCAAAGCAAGGAGATAAGACCAACACAAGAGAATCCTATAAGAAACTAGGGGCCTGGGGTGATATTTTGATTTCCCATGGGAATACCCTCAGCTTCATCTAGTTAGCCAGTGTCCATTGTTCCTGAGAGAGTTTCCCAGGGATGTGCTGATAAATGTTTAACAACTGACTCAAGAGAATTTTTTTTACACAGGACACACTTTTAAGTTTAATATTAGTAAACATTTTTCTCAATTACTTTCCTTTTGTCTAGACCAGTGGTGTCAAACTCAAATAGATAAGGGGACTACTAAACCATACGTAATGTTCCCTGTGGGCCTTATATTGACTTGGTTACAAAATGTAATGTTGTCAATGTTTTATTGGATTTTTATTTATTTTGTTAAATATTCCCCAATTACATTTTAATCTGGTTACTTGGAAGTTGATAACTCTGGGCTGCATAATCAACAAAATAACAACTTCAAGCCCTAATTTATAGAGTTTGGTGAATTCCAAGGTACAAATGCTTGCACTGAAAATTTAACAGTCCGCTGGAGGGCTCCAGCTGGTGCCACCACACTCCTGGAGTTTCCTCATTTTTATCCTAGCTACTCTTAGAGGCTTTCCCAGGGCCATTGTGTTGACAGAGATAAACTTGTAGGGACCCTTGGCAGGTTTTTCTGAAACACATATCACCTTCACACTTATTTCCTGTCTCTGAAACTCCTTAGAAATCAGTCAAACACCAGGTCTATTTTAAGTGTCCATGAAGTGTCATCTGTCATAGTATAGGAGGTAGTTAGCAGGATGTGCTCATATTTCTTTTCCTTTCTTTTTTTCCCCTTCCTCCTGAGGGCTGGCAGGATCAGGCAGCCCGCAGTTTGCTCAAGCGGCCATGAGATGGCACTCCAACATCCTTGGTAGCCAAAACTGTCTCTTCATTGATTCATTGGGCAAGAAAGAGTTCAGTGCTTCATGTAATGCAAGGTGCTCCATGCGCTAGGCTTTGTGGAGGAGAGGAAGAGGAACGAGATGCACTCCTTGGCCTCAAGAAGATCACAGTCTAGTGGGCGAGATGCAGAGCACAGCAGCGTAATACACAGTGCAGTGGGAAGGCTGGCTCAAAGTGCTCTAAGCCCGCAGGAGGGGGACCTTCCTTCTAACAGTTAGCTTCCCTTCAGGATCTAAAGATGCAGGAAACTCCTTTGAAACAAACTAAACTTTTCATTAACAAAGTAAAATATTAATGTGCACGATTCAATTCAACGAACAGCTGAGTGCCCCCAATAGCAAACAACACAGACTCTTTTTTTTTAGTTCTTTTTTTTCTTGGGGTTAAGTGATTTGCCCAAGATCACACTGCTGGTTAGTGTTAAGTGTCCGAGGGCTGGTGCTCTGTTCACTGCCACCACCCCGACAACATAGACTCTTACAGGTCTTCACAGAGATCACAGTATGTGTAGTGTTTTGGGTGTCTGGGGTTGAGATTAGCATTAGAGAAATGCAGTGTGGTGTGGTGGAAAACGCACTAGACAGCACCAGAAAGGATCTGGGTATGAATCCTACATCTGACACTAGCTGTATGATCATGGTAAATATTTAACTTCTGTGTGCTTTGGCTTTATCAGCAAAATGGGGATAATAATAAAGGAGTAAATGAAAAAGTAGTTTACTGCTTTTTGTTGACCTTCAGTCCTGCCCTCATGTAGATTACATTCTAATGGGGAGTAGTAGCTAGGTACAGGTGTTTTGTTTGGGAAGTCACAGAGACAGGATAATCCACTGGTAAGATCTTTGAGGAGGCAGTGGTGATTTTGATTGGATTCAGTTCTGAGAGCAAGAGGTGGGAAATAATAGGGTATTTTGCTGTAGCTTAGAAGTCAGCTTGATTGAAGAAGAGGATTCACCATCCCAGAAAACACAAAACTGGGTGGCTTAGCTCCTGAGGGCACTGTCTCTGTTGCTGTGTACCTTATAAGAATATGTGAAGATCAAATGAGAAAAGGTATATGAAATGTTTTTAAAGCCTTGAGTGCCATAGTAATATGAGCTAATGTTTTTTTTTTATTATTAGGAAATGAATAAGTACCTTGGCAAGGTCAGACAGAGGGTTTGAGGATCCAGAGTCATGCCTTGCCAGAAGAATTAATTTGTTTTAAGAGATAAGGAGAAGTAGAAGAAATATCACTTAAAACAATTTATATGGGGTAGGAGAAGAAAAAAAAGGAAAGGGACATAAATGACTATCCTAAAAGCAGATGTTCTTACTTACAACCGAACATTTTGTGTAGTCCCTTTGCAATACTACCTGAAATGTTTCCTCCTCTGCTTCCCCTATTATTCTTTTATACCATATTATAGCTCCTTGTGTGGTTATCATTTCTCCTGGACTATAAGCTTTATGGGGGAGGAGGCTATGGCTTCTTTTTTTTATCCCTCATAGCCTGGCAGAGTTAAGTCAACAACCAACTATTAAAAACTTAGTATGATCCAGTTACTGTGTAAAGCATGGGGAATACCAGTTCATGGAAAGAGGTAGTCCCTACCCTCAAGGAGCTTACATTCTAATGGGGGAAAGTAAGGCATAAGAGGGAGCTGAAAAGGGTGAGAGATGGGACAACAATTAAGAAGGATGACTTGCTTGGGCCCTTTCTCAAATTGGAGCTTCCAGGAGGAACTTACTAATGGGAGAAGGGGTACACAGTGGCAGAGGAATGGCCCCCAGTGAGGTCAGATGGGATAAGGAAACTTCAACAGGAGAAGACAGTTGAGCCATGATGGGTAAGTCTGGAGCATCAGAAGCAGAACCAGGAGGAAAGACGAGAGAAATTCTCTCTGAACCTCTTTGTAGAATTGAAAAGAATCTAGTTCAATTTTTTTTGAAGCCTCCCCTCCCCCACTTCACATTCTCAGACCAGTGGTTCATGCCTTTGACTATGAATCCTCATGCTGCTTTGGCCCTTAGAATGGCCCAGATATTTCTAATATATATATATATATATATATATATATTGCCTTTTGGAGGGGGGAAAGCTGGGCAGTTGAGGTTAAGTGACTTGCCCAAAGTCACACAGCTAGTTAAGTGTTAAATGTCTGAGGCCGAATTTGAACTCAGGTCCTCCTGACTCCAGGGCCGGTGCCCTATTCACTGTGCCACCTAGGTGCCCCAAGTGGCCCAGATATTAAAAGTATCTGGGACTGTGCAAAGGATTGAAGGAAGTGAGGGTCAGTTGAAGGAATTAAGAATGTTAACCTTGAAGGAAAGTAGACTGAGGGGGGGGTAGTTCTCTTCGCATATTTAAGAAAAACTGCCACGGGGTAAAGAAATTAGACTTTCTGCTTGACTCCCAACAACAGATTTGATAGCACCAGGTGAAGTTAACGAGAGGCAGATTTTGGATCTATATGGTACAAGGGTAATTTTCCTAATCAGTATTGATGGCCAGAAATAAAATGTAATGAATTGCTTCAGGAAAGAGGGAAGTTTTGTTTTTTGTTTTTGTTTTTGTTTATAGCAGGCTATATGGCTGCTAGATCATGGATCTTCAATTCAAATTACCTTGTATTTACTTGTATAGATTTTGTATCTGTTTATATGTGTATGTGTTGGTTTCACCTAAATGTAATCTCCTTGAAGACAGGGACTGTCTCATTTTTATCTTTGTTTTGTGAACAGATAGCACAGTGCCTAGCACATAACTTAAATGCTTACTTGAATCACTGAATTTTACTAGGGTTCTACCATGGGCAAATCATGTTTCTAAGCACTGGGAATGTGTATTTAAAAAACAAACAAACACAGTCCCTGTCTTCAAGGAACTTAAATTCTACTGGAAAAATTTTAGAGAGGATTCTTGTTCAGGTATATGTCATGCTAAATGACCTTGGAGGTGCCTTCCAGTTCTGAGATCCCATGCTTCTGTAAGTCTGCTTGGAAAACTTCAGATGTTCTTGGGTTTTTGTTGGCTGTTGAAAAACCCAGTATGCCTAGGCCTATATGCTAGATGTCAAGTGTTTGATTAGATAGCAGCCTACTTTATCAAAACTCATTTGTTTTTGGGGACTTCCAATAGAATAGTGTATGAAAGACCTGGGGCTCCTAGCCCTCTCCTAGCTTATATTAAAAAAAGACTCATTTTAAGACAAGAAACAGACAATTAAAAATTTTACTTTTACTTTTGTAAAATGTGCTTACATGTCTGTTATCCCCCCCCCTTTTTTTTAGTCTTTTCTTTTTCCTACACAAATGAAGAAAAGTTCATATACCTTGTCCAGGCCCAAACCTAGTCCATGATGTTTTCATCTGAGGCATGATGTATTGTTCTGATGAACTACTTTTAGCAAAGTAATTTCTACTCTTCCTGTCCTTCCTCTCTTCCTCCCTTCCTTCCTTCCTTCCTTCCTTCCTTCCTTCCTTCCTTCCTTCCTTCCTTCCTTCCTTCCTTCCTTCCTTCCTTTCTTTCTTTCTTTCTTTCTTTCTTTCTTTCTTTCTTTCTTTCTTTCTT
>NW_027185798.1:49471631-49512152 GCF_028583685.1 Petaurus breviceps papuanus
AGAAAAATGCTATATAATAAAGATAGTCTTGGTGTTTGGAATACAAAATAGAATGCTGATTATTTAAAGAACACCCTCTGCCTCCCACCCCCCATCCTGATTTGAATGTTAATGTTGTACTTTCATAAAGAGGTTACATTATTAATTAACAAATCTTTCATTAGGAATGTTCCAAGAGGGCAAACAATGGGAAATTCACTCTACGAGATTTGCTTGTTGTTCCTATGCAGCGGGTTCTAAAGTATCATCTCCTGCTCCAGGTATGTAATTTGAAATGACTCCCCTAACTGCTCTCATTTTGGGGAAGAAATTGGGTGTTGCTAGAGAGCTTAATATACACTTAGGTTTGTTGTTGTTTTTCTATAAAGTCAGCAGGGCATTTTATCTCTTGGTTTCACATTATCCGTTTTCCTTGCTATTTTGGGGAACTTTGTAAAGCTGATTATTAAAGGAATTCAATAAACCCAGGGCCCCAGACTAGGGAAGAGTGTTTTCTCTAAACCATCAAACTATATAGTATACTCCTAACAAACTCCCACATAATTTCATTTGCCCTTTTCCCTCACACCCTCCAGAGCAAACATTGCTCAAAAGATAATAAAAATTAGCTTATCTTTGTCTGGATGAAAACTACCATTAAAGTACAAACAGCAAGAAACAGGACTTCAAAGAGCAGGAACAGTTTAACAGGTAATGATATAGGGGTAAGGTTGAGTGGTGGGGAAAAGGAGAGTGGATAAATTCACTAGATTCTGACAGGGCTAGGAGGCAGGCACATTTTTCAAGGCAAATAGCAAGTTCTGTCCAAGGAGATCAAAACCCAAGTCGATTAACAAGATCAGCATGGATCCAGCTGCTCCTAATTATAATCACTCTGGGATAATTCAGTCCTTCGCGTGCCATTGCCCACTGTATCCCATGTCCACACTCCTCACTGGAAACTCTAGAATTCCTGGATTCCCAGTCTGGCTTTCCACAGTCCTTCAACTTCTCCTTCAATCTGAGAAAACCCACATTTCCCATAGCCCTGATCCTGATGAGAGCCTATATTCCTTAAAAAAGATAAATTGCTCTACTGAAAAGAGGCATTAGTTATTAATCCCATTTCTGTAAAATGCTTCCTTACCTATACTTCTTAGAACCCTTGACTTCTTTTTGGGTTTGGCAACAGATCTACCTCCTAAGGGAAGCATTACTTGATCCCTTTATTAGCTGTTAATATTCTACTCAAAATATCATGTGGAAGGGGATAATGGTAGGTGAATCATTGATTAAATTGAGGAGATTCCTAAATCACCCCCATAAAATTAAAGTTTTTATTGACAGTTCCTGAGCTAATTGAAGGAGTCCCTCAGTCAAACTGATGAGACTACAGGGTGTTTGCCAGTGGAAGAAGGCAAATATGGAAGGCCTAGTGCTTGGCTCCTTCAGGATCAAGAATACCCCCTTATGTCCTATAAACAAAGTCTCCCTATTCATTCTTTGGAGCTCTTAATTCTACAGGACTTGCTGTTTCTTTGATGGGTGTAAAAACCCAAAGACAACTAGGAAAGAAAAAGAAAGGAAAAATAAAAGCAAACAGCCAAAAGTAAGAAAACAAAAAGAATGAAAAAAAATCCCTGCATCCTTTCATCGTCCGAGTTGAAACCTGGTACCAGATGAGCTCCCAACAACACCAACTTGTTGGTCTCTTCCCAAAGGGATTGGGGTTTGGAGTTGACTGCATATTACCTTCTTACCCTCCAATGAGAAACAAAACTATCTTAGGTGAAAATTTCTACAATGGGTCCCTTCAGCACATAGGGATAACCCATACATTTCTCCAATATATCCCTCCATATACATCGAGCATTATAGATAGAAATCTGGACAAAAATTTCTCTAGTCTTATAGGGCATAGATCACCTCCACATTTCTTCAGATGACCCGTGTAAAACAGAATACATTCCAAATGTTGGTCTGAATTTTCCCCATATTAGGACAAGCAAATTAGCTGATAAAGGAACTGAATAGACTTGGATGAGCCCCAAAGATGTATGAGACTCTCAGAAAGGCATTACAAACTTGGAATGGGTACCAAATCAACCCCTCACATCCCCAAACCTCTCACGATAATTGGGATTACTATGGTAACAACACCTTATCAGAATGGTAAAACTAAACCTTTCTCTAGGTAATCTAAACCCAGGCAACCTGATCAGGGACTAATAATGGTCCACACCCTATAATTTTACCATATTGCTTAGAAAATTCCTCAATTTTATAAGAAGTTCTTCTGATCCAACCAGATTCCCCCTTCCCAAAGCATATAAACACTTTACCAATTACATGTTCTCTCCCTTCTTCACTCCCAATAGAGTGTAAGCTCCTTGAGAGCAAGGATCATTTTCGTTTTAATTTTTGTTTTCTCAGTTCCTCACACATAGTAGGGGCTTAGTAAATGCATCTTGGATGGAGTGAAATTTGACAAATTCTCATTCTACTCATGACAATTCTCTACCTGTCAGCAACTTAATGGGATTGTCAGGCATACCTCTCCCTGGCCCTGTGCACACCTAAGATTTTGCTTATTTGTAGCTTTAAAAAGGGGGTGGCAAACTGGGAGTTTTATGAATTAACAACAGTAGTTTCCTTACTTCATCGAGATAAACTCAACTGGACTCTGCCATCTTCTGAATTGCTTTCTGCTATACTAAATTACAATAAGGCCTATTTATTTTAAGATGATTCTTGTTGTAACCCACAAAGCTCTTGGTTTCCACAGTTAGCCCTGTAATGAGGGTGGAGAGTCTTATAAATTTAATTTGATAGCTGTGCCAAGAGACTCATTAGTTCTGCTCCAAAGAAATGCCTTTCTGTATTAGGCCGTCAGCCTTGTTGATGGTTGTGAAATGTCATCTTAAAAAGATCTACCACCTGTACGGGAAATATAATTTTTGACTCTGCTTTGCTTTGTACGTCTTGTATATTAAATTTCTTGAAGTATGTCCATAAAATATTAGTCATCTATATTTTGTTCTACTGAGAAATCAGAAAAAATTCAAGTCTTGATTATTTCTTAAAAGTGCATTAAAACATTTATGAGCCCCAAACTGAAGGCAACATAATCAAATTGTGGTTTATGAAAAAATGATTAGGAATACGCAATCAGTCAGTGCCCAAGGCATCAGAGAACTAAAAACATGTCCAGAGGAACAAACTGAGAGGTTCTTTTATAACTTTGGACTTATCAAATCCCTAGTCAGGTATGGGGAAGGGGTGATTTTTTTTTTCGAAGTAAGCAATACTTAATCCGTTTAAAAATATATATATATGTGTGTGTGTGTGTGTTAACCTAACATTTTGTGTGTGTGACATATGTTAGTATATATTTTTGTCTTTAATATATATTTTTGAGATTCTCAGAATTTTTTCTTGATTTTCCTATGAAAAAGAATGGTCAAGAAAATCTACTTCACTAGCCTGGAAATATGTTGCAGGAAATGCTTTAGTGTTTTTGGATTCTATATATGGTTCATTACATTTTTTAAAAATGACCATTTTAACTTGCCAAAGGGAAAGAAAGTGATAATAAAATGAAATCCCAGTAGGTTCAAGATACTTATAAGTTGGCAAGTTGGCAGGCCAGAAAGGAATGTTATGGCCTTTTTTTTTTTTTTTTGTATTGCAGAAAATGACTTCTTACTTCAAAAAGAAAAAAAAATATATTGTTTCAAGAATCATCTCATGCCTTTTTAGGTTAATGCACTTTCCTGTCACAAAATATATTCAACATCTTTTGGTCATTGTCCACTTCTTTTTCTGCTTCCATTAGATTTATACATGATTCTTACAATAAGAATAATATTTGTATAGTGCTTTAAGAATTGCAGCGTGCTTTAGTTATGTTGTCTCATTTGATCCTTACAGCAATCCTGGGAGGTAGAGGCTATTATTATGCCCATTTTGCCCTCGAAGGAACTGAGATTGAGGGATTGTGACATGCCCAAGGTCATACAGATTGTAATTGAGGTAGCATTCAAATGTAGGTCTTGACTCATACCACTTAGCTTTCTCTACAGGAGTGATCACATTTCTATGTGTTTGTAGAAGGGGTTTTGCTTTTATCTAAGGGCTTTTTACACTTATATTGCCATCATTTGTTTCAAGAGTTGTTTTAATTAATTGTTTTAATATCAATGTCTTCTATGTAACAGGAGCTGGTGAAACACACGACTGATCCCGTCGAGAAGGCAAACCTCAAACAGGCCCTTGATGCAATGAAGGTAAGTAAAGGGTTTCAGATCCTTGCTCTCACCCCATGATATGGGATTATAAACTTTAGGCAAAAGTAAACCTTAAAAGTCATTTAGTCAAACACCTTCATTTTACAGATGAGGCAACCTTCACCCAAGGTCACACAACTTATGTGTAGCAAGAGGCACTTCCAGGAAGTGAAGACTTGTCCTTGGCTCTAAATATAGAGATCTTTCCAATATACTTCAAATGTTGCTGTCTTGAAATGTCCTTTTTTTCCCCTTTGCATTTATTGATGGCCTAGGTGTTTGAAGTAGATTTAGAAACTTTTAGATGGATTGATGTAATTTAGTGAAAGACATTAATACCAGTGGGGACATCTTAATAACTTCCATCAGAAATGGAGCTCTATAGAAAGTTTCAAAGACATATCCAAATAATGTAAGACAGCTTATTTAATGCTGAAGTTACTTGGACCAAACTTAAACCCTTGGGAGGAAATAACAGTGATACTAATAAAAATAATTTGATTTGTGTTGCAAGTTTTTGTAGGATTTACATTGGCAGAATTATAGAATTTCCAAGTTGGAAGTGATCATCTGCTTCAACCCATACCTGAAAAGGAATTCCCTTGACACATACACATAAGCAGCCATCCAGACTTTGTTTGAAGCCCTTTAATGACATCTTCAGATGCCCTCCTGAGGCAGCCCATTCCACTTTGGGATAGCTTAAATTGTTCATCATTCCTTTATGTCAAGCCCAGATTTGCCTCTTTCAATTCCCAGCTGTTCCCTCTAATTCTATCCTTTGGAACCAAGCAAAACCAGCCAAATCCTTCTTTCATAGGATAGCCTTTCAAGTACTTAAAGGCATCTCTTGTTGTTGTTGAGTCATTTCTGACTCTTTCTGACTCCATTTGGGGTTTTCTCAGCAAAGATACTGGAGTGGCTTTCCATTTCCTTCTCCAGCTCATTTTACAGGTGAAGAAACTGAGGCAAACAGGGTTAAGTGACTTACCCAGGGTCACACAGCTAGTAAATATCTGAGAATGGATTCTAATTCGTGGAGGTCAGTCTTCCTGATTGCAAGCCCAGTGCTCTATCCACTGAACTACCTAGTTACCTTTTTTCTTCAATCTAATCATCCTCATTCACTTCAACCTGATTCTCAATGGTATGAACTCAAACTGGTTTGCTGTTGTCCTTACTAAAATATGGACCCAGAACTGAACAAAATACCTTACTTGTAGTATGTAGTAAAGTACAGTGGAATCATCAGCTCTTTATTCCTTGAAACTTTCCTCTTATCATAGCCTCTTTAAACTAATTTTCTTGGCTGTGACATCACACTGTTGGTTTATATTGAACTTGTGGTCACCTAATACTCTCAGCTCCACTTTTTAGACAAATTGATGGTCGAACTATGCCTTTCTCAACAAGCAAATATGTTGTTTTATATATATACACACACACATACATAGTTAGAATTATGGTAATTAAAATGTTTATTTTAAGTAATTAAAAATCTAACAATATGGATTAGATGTGCTAGAGAAACAATTGAAATGAAATTTCATTTCTAAGAACAGCTTCCTTTCTTCCCACTTTTCTCAAACACAACTTAAGTAAGTATAAGTTTATATGAGAGCTAAGCAAGTATACCGAAAATTAGTTTCCAGTTATGCTCAGTGAAATGTCATTGGAGATCTCAATTGTATGTAACTGGAAAACAATACCAATATCAGTTGCAATTCACATATGAAATGTGACTTTTGTTATAACATCAGGCCAAGGTTCCTTTCTATCTTTTCTTATGGGATTCAGTCCTAGTTCCCGCTGTTCCTTTTAATATCACCATGGTGGGGGGAACTATAAAAGACACATCTGTTTGTTAACCTTTAAGGTATACAGATTTCCTGTTCATAAACACATTGTTTTCAATATGGAAATTCAGTCATTCTAAACAAAGCTTAGGATTGTTTTCTGCCATAGACCCACTGCTGTTCCAGATGAATTTAAGATAGAAAGAGGGAAGAGAAGAACTTACAACACAAGAAAATCTAGAGCAGATAAAATAAAAATAGCTAGGAACAGTACAGGCAGATTAGCTAATATTGTTTTCTCCAAAATAAGAAAAGACATTTTTAAATAGGTTAAGGCACATGGAGAATCATGGTAGATAGGCATTTGGGGTTCATCTTTATCCACGTGAATGCCTTTTAGTTTCTGACCTCTCTCCTTTTTTTAGATCTGCAGAATTAAATTTTGTTTTTTGACTGGCTACTCCCTATTGGTTAACTAGGAGAAATAAGTAGTTGCATAATACGGCTCTGCTCAAGTTCTTTTCCAGACTTTTAAGTCATTTCTTTGTGTGTTTCATCCCCTCCTCTCTCCCATGGCCATTACTTATGTAAAAAGTTTAATTCTGTAGAACCCAGTTTTTAACTCTTGTAACAGGTCCTGCTGACCTATTTTCCTTTTCTTTATTCTACATCGAACCCCTCTAAAAGCAATGATATTCTTGGGTTTTACAGAGATGAGGTAAAGGATAACTTTGTAGGTCCCTAGCTATACCATATTTATATCACTTTCTAAAAATTCCCTGGGAGATGCCTTATATATGGGTGGTCATTGGAAAGTAACAGTGATTATGCTGATTGCATATGATGTCAGAATCACTTGATTTTTTTAAAAATGCATCTTTTCCGCATTTAATAGAGTTGGTGCTCCTTTTAAACCTTTCTTTGTATTCTTTAGGACTTGGCACAATATGTAAACGAGGTGAAGAGAGATAATGAAACCCTCCGTGAAATAAAACAGTTTCAGTTATCCATAGAGAACTTGGTAGGTGATTTTTTTTACCTTCAAAAAGATGGGAAGGGGTCAGTTTTCTGGAACTGCCTTTAGAGCAATGAATTTCCCAGTATTCTTTCACTATTGCTGGTTTCCTCAGTTGCCCAGTTTGATTGACGTCTGCTTTGGGCCAACAGTTCTCATGATTTTTAATCATTAAGCAAGTCAGCTTCAAAAGCTTCACGTTTTCAAAAGGATATAAGCTTATATTTTAGATCCCATGTAACTTAAATTCTTCTGATTTAATCTCCTTTTTGACCTGGAGAGAGATCTGAATTTCCCACTAAAAGCTCTACTTTTCTCTAGCCTCTACAATGGATACCCCATCCTCAAGAAAGGCAAATTCATTTTCAAATGTATTATTTGGTCTCAGGTTCTCTGGACCCCATGCTTTTATAAAAATGTCAAATTATTTTACTGCCTATATGGTAAACCAGTTGATCCTGGGGAAGGTGGGGAGGGATTTTTTCCCCTTCAAGTCTCATTTCTGTTTGTATGTGTTCATGTAAGAGTGAAACCCACCTTTTATGTTTTTAGAATCAGCCTGTCTTGGTGTTTGGAAGACCTCAGGGTGATGGGGAAATCAGGATAACAACCCTAGACAAACACACCAAACAAGAAAGGTGAGGGAAGTGAACTCATATGTGTCTTAATGAGAATGAATAAGTATCTAAGCATAGAGTAAAAGAAAATAAAAAGAGGAAAACCTTGAAAAATTCCTTTTGCAGGGTGGGGGTGGGGAGAAAAATGAAGAATAAAGATGGTCTCATAATAATCTATTTAGTAATCAGTTCAGCAGTATTCTAAGGACAGACAATGTTTCCTCTCAGTGGTCTGTTTCCTGTTGCTTGAGTCTAACTCAGACTTCATTAGGGAGGAAGTAAGTTTTCAATGTGATGCATGGAAATAGAGCCATACCATTCCCATGAATATTTAAGGGTGAGGGTACCTCTCTTAGAAGTACTCCGAGTGGTCCATGAAGTGTTTATTAATAGCTTAACATTGCAGTTTGTAGACCCTTTTAACAATGATCTTTGGATGCTAGGGGAAACAGGCTTGATGGGGAGGTCTTGTTTAGAGAACAGCCCACTACTTCTAGGTTATGTCTTGTCATTTCACTTTCATTTTGTTTTTCACAGGCACATCTTCTTGTTTGACTTGGCGGTCATCGTGTGCAAAAGGAAAGGTGATAACTACGAGATGAAGGAAATAATAGATCTCCAGCAATACAAAATTGCCAATAATCCCACAACTGACAAAGAAAACAAAAAGGTGCTGTTATCTTAGATGCTGACAAATGTTATCAATGGGAAATTTTACATTGATATGTACAGTTTCTAAGATGTGAACCCCTGAGACCTTGTGACATCCTTGTGACATGGTTGGATGCTGTCGAAGTAAATGGGGATCCATGGTAAACTATCGATTTCAGTTGATGACAATACATATTCTTGAGTGTAAATAAAGAAAGGCCACAGATCTGACTGAAACAACTGAACAGCCATAGTTTGGGTGATCAAATTAGCTCAGAGACATTAAGAGTTAATGAGAGTCTCTCTACAAATGATTTGGCTGCAATGTTGGTGTAGAATTGAGGCAGCTGGAGGTGGTGAATCACAAGGAGGGGCCTTTAGAGACCATTGAGGCCAATGGCCTTATTTTCTTGCAGGCAAACTGAGGCACAAAAGGGATTGATGTCTTGCCCAGGATCACTTACTTATTAAGTACAGAGTCATGGATTTGGAGTCAAGGAGACCTGGGGTCAAAACCTGTCTCCGATACTTGCTGGCTGGGTGACATGGGCTGAGTCACTGAAGGAATCCTAGCCTTAGCACCTGCCCCACTAGGTTGCTGAGAGAGTTGAATTAGATAATGTATGTAAAAGCATTTTACGAGTCTTAAAGCAGGGTCAGAGACCTGGGGCTGCACAGAACCTTGGAGACCATCCAGTTCAACCTCCTCATTTTACAGGTGAGCAAACTGGGGCCAAAAGAGTTGAAGTCACTTGTTCAAGGTCACACAGGGAGTAAACAGCAGAGTTGGCCTTTGGACTCAAGTCAGTAAGATTATAGGAACTAAGCATCATGGGACCATGCATTTAGAACTAGAAGGAAGAACCTCAGAGGTCACTTAGTCTGACTCCTCCATTTTCCACATGAGTAAACTGAGGCCCAGAGAAATGCAGTGACATGTTCAAGGTAACACAGTCATTAAATGTCAGAGCTGGATTGTAAACCTAGATCTTTCTGACTCTAGCTAGGTAGAATAGCAAACAGAGCACTGGACCTGGAGTCAGGAAGACCTGAGTTCAAACATGGCCTTAAACACTCACTAGCTGTGTGAATCTGGGTAAATCACTTAACCTCTATTTGCCTTGGTTTCCTCAGCTGTACAGTTGATACTGTAATAGTGTCTACCTATCAAATAATGAGACAGTATTTGTGCTAGTGCACAGATTTGTACCATCACCTATTTCAGGTGTATAGAGAACTTTATTTTTAATTCCATGTGTTATGATCAACTGTGATGTTACTGCTGCCACAGTAGCTGTCAGATGGTCATAGTGTGCACTTGTGGCTAGGTAATGTTTTTTTTTAAAGATGTTAGTGGAATTCCAGTGAACATGAAAACATAGCACTATGTATTAATCAGTGAATTAATCATTCATTCACAGTGGTCTTATGGCTTCTACCTCATCCATACCCAAGGACAAAATGGACTGGAATTCTATTGCAAAACGAAAGATTTGAAGAAAAAATGGCTCGAGCAGTTTGAAATGGCACTGTAAGTATCCCTGCCTCCAAAAGTATCTCCCTTCCCTGCTTGACACCATTCAGAAATCATGTCCTAAGCAAAAGGCCTTCCACCTGCCATCCTTGCAGAGCCCGAGGAGGCTTCCTTCCCTCTAACCTTGGAGGCAGCCTATCTGTTTGCTGGCTTCAAATGCTCACAAAGAAGGGCCTTCCCTGAACCACTCTAAAGAAAAGAAAGAGGGAGCCACGAGCTTTCTTTTGAAGGTCCTCTCCTCTGCTGGGATTGTTTTAATGCTTCGGATTGCCACAGCCTCTGAAAATATCACATGTTCCACTCACAAAAATTGGCCATGATTGTGACCTTTTAAAGCTCTGTCTTTGGCCCATTTATTGAAATATCTTTTTTAGGAGAAATATAGAGGTGCTGACTTTTTCCTTGGGCTCTCTTCCCCCAACCTATCCTCATGTTATCCCCATGTTTTTAAAGTAATTTATCATTCAAATTGCTTTCCATTCAATGTTCTTTCCTGTTATAAAGGAGAAAACCCCTAACAACTTTTTTTCAGCCTTATTTAGAAATTATAAAGCTCAAAAAGTTATAATTGTCCCATGACTCAGGCATTTCTCATTCATTTTGGCATCTACAGCCTGAAAAGTACACAGTATGTGTGCAGGCCAGGTTAAACGTCCAGGCTGCACAATTTAGAAACACTGTCATCTCCTCCCCTTTGCTTTCTGGCTTCCTTCAAGTCTCAGCTAACATCCCACTATCTGCAGGAAACCTTTCCTGATCCCTCTTAAAGCTAGTGCCTTCCAAGATTATCTCCGATTTATCCTGTACATTTCTTATTCATGCTTAGTTGTTGGCATGCTGTGTCTCCCATTGGGTTGTAAGTTCCTTTGAGGGCAGGGGCTATTTGTGACTCTCTTTGAATTCCCAGCTGTTAGTCTGGTTCCCGACAGACACAGAGTAGGTACTTAATAAATGGTTGTTGGCTGACCACGTGAAGTCATCATTGAGAAAGATGATCATTTGAGCAAAAACCTAATCTGAAAATGTGGTTTTGGGATCAGTTCCCTTTGGACACAGAGGTCCTTTAGGAAAACTGTGACTCTTTTATTGAAATTACTTCTCATTTGAAAATGGATGTTTTTACTATAGTTTTGATGGGGGGGACCATGGTGATTTCTTTAATAACTTAAGTACCATCTTCTTCTACATATGTTTCTTGGTATGAATACAAGGGTCTAATGCAAACAAATGCATGAAGCCCTTGGGTGTCAACCAGGGAACCATTCTACTGTCAGCTTATCTTTGCAAAACAGAATTTAGTGTTCCCGGTTATGATAACTGGAAATAACATGAGAGGTTATTGGTTCAGTGAATTAGTGCATCAGCTAGTCCAAAGGGATCTTTTCTGGTTTGGTGTACAAAGGATCATGATCTGGTGGTTTGGCCATTCGTTCTATGAGAATGGTGAGCCATATCATAAACCCACAAGGCTCTTTACTGCAGCTGTATATGATGGGCAGTCACAGGGGCCTGGCATTTGAGGCTCCCCTAAACTAGTGAGACTTAAACTAAATGAGGCAACTTAGAACTTTCTATTTTGGGGGGAAGAATGGCATCAAAAGAAGTGTGGCATAATGACTAGAGTGGGCTGGCCCAGGAGCAAGGAAGGTCTGGGTTCAAGACCTGTCTCTGTCATGAGTGATAAGAGGCAAATCACCAAAACCTCTAAATGTCTCTAGGCAACTCAGTAATACTGTATAAGTATCAGAAGAGTCTGAGGTCTACATTGGTGAAGGAAATTTTCTAACTGGCAACTCCTCATATAGATGGTATCAGTTTTCTTATATATACACCTTATACACATATACACACTCATGCATGCATTAATGAATACATATATACATAGATACATTTGCATATATGTATGTGTGTATATATGCACGTGCATGCACACACACACACACACACACACACACACACAGAAGGACCTTCCCTGAACCACTCTAAAGAAAAGAAAGAGGGAGCCATGAGCTTTCTTTTGAAGGTCCTCTCCTCTGCTGGGATTGTTTTAATGCTTCAGAATACCACAGCCTCTGAAAATATCAGATGTTTATATGTAGTATATTTTATATTTATGTTTATATATATGTATATGTATATGTATATGTCTATTTCTACATTTATCTGCCTATTGTTGTGAGTAGATAATTGACCTCAGAATCAAGAAAACCTGGGTTCAAATCCCATCTCTGACATATACTGTCTTTGTGACCCTGGGCAAGTTACTTGATCTCTTGCAGTGCCCCAGGAAAATATCTTAAGACCAAATTGCAGAGAAGGTGCTGATCTGCTTTAGTGAGTGAAATTTCCCCATCAGGAAAATGATTCCTTTTGTGGATGGACTGGATCAGAAGGACTCTGTGGTCTTTTCCAATTCCTAAATTCTGTGATACTCTGAGTTTCTTAAACAATATACTCACATACATATGTGGATATGTATGTATATATACAATGCATATGTACATGCATTTACATTATGCATACTAACATGTGATGTGTTTGTACGTTTGCAATATGGAGAGATGTAGTTTTATATTTGTATATATACACAGACGTGTGTATATATTACATCACACACACATATACATACACACACACAGAAAGGAGTGGGGAGGGAGAGACAGAGATGGTGCACCTGCCTTTATGTATGATTCCCGGTCAGTTCAGCTAACATCCTCTATTTCTGACCAAGAGAAGATGCAACCTTGAATGCTAAACTCCAACCTTGAAAGTGCCCATCACCTGGGGCTGCAATAAACAGTCCTCTGGGTTTATAGTTTAAACTACTCATCACTAGATCATCATAATTATTACCCAGACCAGAGAGGGTATCTGGGGGCTACTTGCTTCACTATGATACTGAACCTCCAAACTTCTTGACTATGTTCAATTATCATAATACCTGTACCTACAAATGCTTTCATAAACATATAAACTCTCACTTAAAATTATATGTACTACATATTTACATGTATATGTGTGTGTGTGCACACACATACACACACAAATAAAGAATGAACTTGACTGGTACGGAGAATTGAGATGATTTATTCCAGAGCACATTTTAATTACTATCAAGAAGTGGTTGAATGGGGGCGGCTAGGTGGTGTAGTGAATAGAGTACCGGCCCTGGAGTCAGGAGGATCTGAGTTCACATCCAGCCTCAGATACTTAACACTAGCTGTGTGACCTTGTGCAAGTCACTTAACCCCAATTGTCCTACTTTGCCCCCTGCAAAAAAACAAACAAACACACAAACAGACAGACAAAAGAAGTGGTTGAAGGTCTGTTGTGTGTCAGAAATTTTAAAAGGTGCTTTTCTCTCCTTGGGAACTTTAGTGTCTAATTTTCAGCATAGCATCAGTTGCTAATAAGACTCCATGGCTGATGAGATGAAGCAGAATAGGGATAGTTGAGATGTGGGAACTAGGCAGATCTATCTGACTACATTATATAGGAAGGTCACCACCATTAAGAGGATATCAGGACAAGTGGGAGATGTCACAGTAGAGTATGGGAATAGGCAGTCAGAAGTCCAGCCAAATCAGAAGCAGACAGCTGTGATGGAGGGCAGGAGAATTGCCCCAGCATGGGATGGAACATGGCATTTGGGAGGTCTGGTGTCAGGGGAAGATTCTGGTAGATAGGCAGGTGCTATGAGACGAACATTGTGGGATATAGCAGGAATAAGTCTATAGAAGCTCCCTTTCTGTTACCAAGGCCTTTGCCTATCAACCTTGTTGAATTAATTCTACTCCAGATTAATATGCTTACGCACAAGTATAGTTGTATTACTATCTCACCTTCCCCATTTCCAACAAAATAAAGTAAAAGTTCCCTAGTCTGGCATTCAAGGCTCTCTACAATCTCTCACCAGGCTGATCTTTCTAATCTTTGTTCTTGTTCAGTCCCATCTGACTCCCTGTGACCCCATTTTGGGATTTTCTTGGCTCCTTTTCTAGCTCATTTTTCAGATGAGTAAACTGAAGAAAACAGGATTAAGTGACTTGTCTAGGCTCACACAGCCAGCAAGTGTTTGAGGCCAGATTTGAATTCCAGGAGTTGAGTCTTCCTCCCAGTTCTCAATCCTCTGCACCATCTAACATTATTACCTACCACACATTGCAAACACCAGCAAACCTGGGGCCTTCCTCCGCATTCCTCCTATCCTTTCCTACTTCCCATTGCTCAGGCCATTTCTTAGATCTACAATCCTCTCATTGGAATTCTGACTGTTCTGCTAAACCCTCCCCATTCTTCTACCCTCTATTAGTTATGTGACCTTGGGCATGCCCCTACCTTTCCCACTCTATTGTTATTCTAACAGAATTAGAAAAAAAAAGTTCATATTATTCCAGCTGTCAGGTACTCAATAAAATAACAATTGTTCGAAAATTTGGAGGTTAACTAAGTTCTCTGACCAGACTCTAAATAATCTCTCAAAAGAGCCAGTCAAGGAACTATGTGGTACAAACCCACATGAACTCTGATAGTATCTGAAATGATCTGATTCCATGGTTCCATATTTCTTAAGATTTTATTATTTTATTTTTTTAAATTTTATTTTCAATTCTGAATTCTCTTTCCCTCCTGTCCTGCCTCCACTTATTGAGAAGGCAAGAAATATATCCATTATACATATAAAGTCATGTAAAAGATATTTCCACATTAATCATGTTACAAAAGAAAAAAAATCAAGAAAAATAAAGTGAAAGAAAATGTGCTTTAATCAGTACTTTAATTATTTCTCTCTAGTGAGGTACATAGAATCCATATTTTTTAAAAAGATAGATTTATATCTATGTGTTTAAAAATTTTTTTTAATAAACGCTAGGTTGTACAGTGAATAGAACTCTATGCCTAGAGTCAGAAAGACCTAAGTTCAAATCCAACCTCAGATACTTACTAGCTGTGTGACCCTGGGCAAGTGCCTTATCCTCTATCTGCCTCAATTTCCTCAACTGTAAAAATAGGGATAACAATAGCACCTACCTGCCAGAGTTGTTGTGAAGTGAAATGAGGTATTATTTGTAAAGTTCTTAGCACAGTGTCAGGCATATAGGTGTTTAATAAATGCTTATTCCTTTTAAAAGGCTCTTTGAGGGTTAATTGATCTTTTATTCCTTGCAGTCAAGATGAATTATTTAAATCACTAGATTCTGGTTATGAAGCTTTTAAGGGACAGCATGTTTTTGCAAGAAAGAACATTGGTCTGGATGTCCCTAGCTCCTCCTCTTACCTAGCCTTTAAGAACTGGAAAAGGGGGGAGCAGCTAGGTGGCACAATGAATAGAGCACTGGCCCTGGAGTCAGGAGGACCTGAGTTCAAATCCAGCCTCAGACACTTAATACTAGGCGTGTGACCTTGGGCCAGTCACTTAAACCCAATTGCCCTGTCTTTCCCTCTCAAAAACAAAAAAACAAACAAACAAAAAAAAGAACTGGAAGAGGGCTCGGACATCACCTAATTCTAGCCAAGGGACTTTGAGTATTTTGCTTCTTGGAGTTCCTGTATGTATGTGTACACACACATATATAGAAACACATATGAGGAAATAAAAGTGAGGGAGTCATGCATATACACGTATATGTTTGCATATATATGTATATGCGTGTATATGGGAGGGAGAAGGAGAGAGAAAGAGCACAAAAGGTTGAATTAGGAGATGTCTAACACTCCATCTAAATCTAACAGACTGTGATCTTGTGTTTTTAAGGTGATTAGGATGTAGGAAAGTGTGTGGAACTTGTAGGAGATTCTGAAACGAGGGCTGGCTCTCGCCCAGGCAGACCTGGTCCTTTTGGACTTTGTCTCTGAGAAGGAATATGATTATTTTAAATAACACGCAGAGTATATTTTCACATACATAGCAGTGGTTATTTGTATTTCAGGCTTCCATTGACAGCACCACACAGATGGTGAGAGGGTGGAAATACCTTAATTCAGAGTTGCTTCAAGTAGAAGTTGAGGGTTCCCGCAAACAGGAAAAATGCCATGTATGGTAAATCAAATCAGGGGGCATTGCATCAGATTCAAAATGTTCCATTCCTTTTCTTTTTCTTTTTCCTTCTCTTTTGGAAGCTCATGAATGCAGGACATACCTGGCAGTGCCCAGCTTCAGGCTTTGTGCGGCAGCCCAGGTGCCTTGTGCTGCTGCTGACAGAACTAAGAATTAAGTTGAGAAACTTGGGTGTTTGCCTTTGGTGGTGCTGTTTGTTTTTCCAGTGTTGCTTTGCCCATCATGCAGAATTTCAATATTCTGATTTAATACCCTATGGGGCATAAAATAATAATAAGAAAACCTTCCATATCCATGCAATATATAAAAACAATAAAAAATGTTTCCCTATAGGCAGCCTTCATGCTTTGGCTCTGATCCATAGCACTTTTGACATGAGTACTATGAGATCTCCTCCTGTTGCAGGCAGGAGGAAAAATGTTGTTTTAAGGAACTGTGATGGTGAATAGGGAAAGGTAGGAGAGTGGAGAGAAGGAGACAAGAATCAAGGAACAGGATATTTTAAGACGAATGAATTATTTGCCCGTTCTATTTACAGGAGATGGCAGTTCTGCTATCTATAGAAGGCTGAGATCAGTTTTATTAAAAAAAAAAACAAAACACCCCAACCACAACAACACATTGCCGAGCACCTATAGGTGCTTAAAATACTGAATTTAATTTGGAAAATCTTAGCCATTATTACTAATAAACAATAGCAGAAAACATTTATATCAGAACTTGCTTTGGTCTCCATCTGTCTTCTTGAACCCCATGTACTTATTTAATCTCTGGCTGTTATCCTCTGACCTTCTTTTCCTGTAACCTGGTTTCAGTCATGCAAATATCCAATCATCCCTCTAAACTTCTTAGATTGTAAGCTCTGTGAGAGCAAGATTGTAAGCTCTATGAAGGCATCTAACTTTCTGTGTTCTCGGTTTCTAGCACAGTACTCTGAACACATTAATTGTTCAAGTGTTTTTTGTTATTGTTGCTTGATCTATCAAACATTTATGAAAACCTTATTGTATGCCAAGAGACTAATTTGTGAGATGCACAAATTTAGAGACACCTCTGCTCTAAATGAACTTCATATGGATCATTTGTGCCCAACCTGTGGTAGAGTCTCCCAAGCATCACATGTAAGTGATACATGAACTAAGTAGAAAGAAACTATGATGGTGAGTGAGGGAAGTTGGGTGGGGCAGGAGGCAGGAATCAAAATGGGAATTTTAAGATGGATGAATTGCTTATTCATACTAATTAGAGAAGATGAAAGTTCTGTTTATAGAAATCTTGGTTAATTTTTATTAAAAAAAATCTCAGTTGTTGGTCACCTATAAGGTGCTTAAAATACTGCATTTAATTTGGAAATTCAAGGAGGCATACTATTACTAATAAACAAAAAGTACTCAGTAAAGATGACTACATCAGAGTATCAAGAGACAGAGGTCAGGAGTTAGTGCATTCCAGGCATGAGAGATATCGTGTTTCCCCGATAATAAGACACTGTCTTATTATATTTTTTGGAAAGAAAAACACCAGAGGGCTTATTTTCAGGGGAGGGCTTATGTTGTCCTGCCTCAGCTCTCCTCCGCGGCACTGCTCTTAATGGTGCCAGCAAGCAAATCACTGGGGAAGAACAGGATGACGGGCTCACTGCTGCAGCTCTGATTGGATGCAGCTTAGAGCGCGGCATGTGTTTCACGGGGGGGGGGGGCGGGGGGGGGCCGGTCATAAAAGAGGGTACCGTAATGTAGCGTGTAGCGCAGGGGATCACCTTCACTACAGTAGCAATCTCAATAGGGCTTATTTTGGGGGGAGGGCTTATTTTAGAGGAATCTTACACAGTAAGGGGAGGGCTTATTTTCGGGATAGGTCTTATTATCGGGGAAACACGGTAGCTAGCAAAGGCATGGAGATTGGAGATGTTATGTGAGGCCAGTTTGACTGGACCGCAGTGCAAGTGAAGGAAGGGAAGGAATGTGTAACAGTCTGAAAGGGTAGACTGGGACCAGATTGTGAGAAGCTTTAAAGGTCGAGGAGTCTGTATTTTAGGAAGCACCTGGAGCTTCTTGGTCAGGAAAGTAGCAAGGTCAGACAGTGCTTTGAGAATTCCACTGACAGCTGTGTGAGGAGCTGGAGGGGAGAGAGGCTGGAGGCAGCTTGTTGTAAGTCAAAGGTTTAAAAAATAAAGTGATGAGTTTGGAAAGGGAAATATGGAAAAAATTAGTTTTGTGAATGATATTGGTAGTTTACTTGGATGGGTTTGAAGAGGGAAAGTGCCTGGTGATTTCATAACCTCTGCTGGAGTTCAGTGAACTGTGTTAAAGTGCACATAGCCAAGCAGACAGAATAATGGATAGATTGGAAGCCATTCTGTTGGGGGATAAGCTGAGGGAGTTGGTGATATTTAACCAGGAGAAGATAAGGCTTGGAGGGGTGGGGGAAGGGGAGGAAGACAAGAGAGCTGCCATCATTGAGAGTTGTCTTTGAATTCCCTAGGGCTTAGTGTAGTTGGTTGGCCGTCTCAGTAGCTGTCTTACTGAGGAAGAATTAGACTTTGTTCTGCTTGGCCCTCAGGGAACAAAACAGCTAGAGATTTCAGAGAGCCAGATTTTGACTCGACACAAGAAAAAATGTCATACCTCTTTTTTTTTGAAAAAGTAAATTTGTAATGTTTTGAAGGGATTGTTGGCTAGATATAGTTTGCCTGAATCTCCAAAGTCTCTTCTAGACATAGGATTTTTTTGAAAAGATTGCTAACAATTCAAATTTTCCTTGACCTAAGGATTTTAGGCATAGCGGTTCAAGAGCTGACCTGGAAGTCAGGAAGACGTAGGTTCAAATCCTACCTTGGACATATATTGATTGTCAGGGCAACACACATTTATTAAACACATATTAGGAGCCAGGCACATTGATAAGTTCTGGGGAAAGAAAAATATTCCCTGCTTTCAGGCAGTTTGGTCTAATGGGGAGACAACATGCAAAAACTTTAGGTACAAAACCAAAACATGCTGTATTACATAAAATGAACTGCAAACAAAATATGTACATAATAAAGGAGATAATCTCAGAGGGGAAGATTGAGCAAGATCAGAAAAGCCTTCCTGCAGAAGATGGGACTTTGGCAGAGACTATATGACCTTGGACATGTTGTTAACATTTCAGTGCTGTAGGTCTAGGCAATTCTCTTACCTTTTAAAGTTCAGAGAAGGTGTAGACCTACTTTACTTGACGGTTTCCTGTCTTGTAAGTTCCTTATACAAATGAAATCACAGATCAGGGTCCTAACCCTATAGATCTTTGGACCACTAGTCTACGAAAGGTATTTACAATCTTCCAGAGAATTATTGGTCAGTAATATGTATGGATTGTTTTCTGTTTCCTTAGAGCACCCAAATAAGCTTATTTAGAAATAGTATGTTTTGTCACTCCAATCAGTTATTCTTATGACAGAATTGCTTGTGACTTTTATTAGCTTAAGCGAGTTTCAAAAGAGTCTTGGGAAATGTGGTTGCATTTTTCTGGAATGCCATTTTGTGTATATGTGTGAATTTGAGAAAACTTTGATCATGAGAATGAAAATTAAGGAGTGTTTTACAGGTGAGGAAACATGCATAGTTGGCTATGAGCAAGATGCCATAGGGTATATAGTTATCAAGTGTAGTGGGTGTAGTGGTGGCCAAGGTAGCCTGAGATCCTCTTCCCTCATACTTATGGAGGCACATGACTGTAAGGGGTGGAGGTGGGGATGGGACTGTTCTGCAGCCAGCATGGACAGGTTCTCAAGATCCAATGGGTAAGTTTTTGTATGGAAGTTGAGACCTTAAAAATTGACAAATGATACAAAGCATGGCTTAGTTTATTGTTGTATTGATTGTTTAGACTTAAGAAAGTGATGGGAGGGGTAGTTAGGTGGCACAGTGAATGGAGCACTGGCCCTGGAGTCAGGAGGACCTAAGTTCAAATCTGGCCTCAGATGCTTAACACTTGCTAGCCACATGACTTTGGGAAAGTCATTTAACCCCAATTGCCCTGCCTTCCCCCCTCAAAAAATAAAAAGCAAAATAAATCCTTGGGGTGGCCAGGTAGTGCAGTGAGTACGAGCACCGGCCCCAGAGTCGGGATGACCAGGGATTGAATCCGGGCTCTGATACTTAGCACCCACCCAGAAACACCTGGCCATGTAACCTTGAGCAAGTTACTTAACCCCAATTGCTTTAAAAAAAAAAGAAAGAAAAGAAAGTGACGGGAAATTGTTAATGCAGATGAAGCTTAGAAGTGTGTTGTGTGGACATCTTTCTCCCTGGAGAGCCAATTGTTCACCATTTTGTAGAACCATTAAAAGAATCTTGGATTTGGAATCAAGGGCCCTGGATTAAAATACTAGCTCTTTTGTTTATTCACTGTGTGACCTTGGGCAAGTCATCTTATTCTCTGGGCATTAGTTTCTTTAACTGTAAAATGGAGGAGGGCATGAAGGTTAGGCTAGGATCTAGGGTGGGGAAACATGTGACCTTGAAGCCACATGTGCTTTTCTAGGTCCTTGGGTGCCTTTTGACTGAGTCCTAATGTTATGGAACAAAATCTTTTTTTTTAAGGGATTTGTTATTCAGTCAAAGGGCCACACTTGAGGATCTAGAGGGCCACATGTGGCCTTGAGGCTGCCATTTCCCCACCCCTGGAGGTGATTACTAAGATGCCTTCTAGCTTTAAGTGGGATCTTACCTGACTCTAACCACAAAGACATGAAAATAAACCAAGGCACACATCTACTTAATACTACTGAATAAAATTGGGGGTGATGAGCCTCTTTTGCCTCAAGTGCCGCTTGAATTTAAACAGTGGCCTAAAATCATAGACAACAAGCATGAAAATGGGATATAATATAAATGGGATAAAATTGGAGAAGAGGGAGAAAGGAGATGTTATGTTTGGGGCATTGGTAAGTCCTCTGCTCCCAGATTTTTCTTTCCATCACCACTGGCTTTCCATGGAGAAATTAATAATAATAATAGCTAGCATTTATATAGTGCTTTAAGGTTTGCAAAGTGCTTTACAAATATTATCTCATTTTACTCTCACAACAACTGTGGGAGGTAGGTGCTTTTATCATTCCCATTTTATAGATAAGGAAACTGAGGCAAGCTCAGTGACTTGCCCAAAGTCAGGCAACAGACATTTATTAAGCACCTACTATGTGCCATACAGATAAGGACACAGGATACAGAAAGAAACAAAAGGAAGTCCTTGCCCTTAAGTAACTTGTAGTCTAATGGGGGAGACAGCAAACAGAATGCACTGCATCACCTAACATTAAAGTCACAGCTTTGGATTAAGGCCTTATTAAGATGTCTCCAAAAGACATCAGTGAAAATACATCAGTGTAAGTGGGGAGGAATTACAGATGAATTCAGTAATTTGTTGTAAACTATTAGTCCAGATTACTTCATCAGATAAATTAGGTGGCATCTAGTAAAGGGTGGTGGTGATGAAGAATTATGAGAGGTGTTGATTATGGGACAGTGCTTCTGGAGGACACATTTAGATTGGATACCGTGGTGGGTCTTGTGTACTCTGAGGCCAGCAATGAAGGTAACCATTTGGGGAGGACATTGAAAGAGAAAGGGAGGGATTTATTAATTGAGAGATAGTGTGCTATCATAGAAAGACTATTGAACTTAAAGTCAGGAGGGAATCTCTGAAAGCTATCTGTATCTGCCTTTTTTTGGAGGGCAGTTGGAGTTAAGTGACTTGCCCAAGGTCACATGGCTAGTTTTTGTGTTAAGTGTCTGAGGCCAGATTTGAACTCAGGTCCTCCTGACTCCAGGGCCGGTGCGTTACTCACTGCACCATCTAGCCACCCCTCTGTATCCGTATCCGTATCCATATCCATATCTATATCTATTACCAACATACCTAGATAGATATAGATACAGATAGAGATATATGTAACAATAAATGTATATAGGTTCACATGCACATATCTATCTGTCTGTCTGTCTGTAAGGGAGAAGTGTCTTATAAGACTAGAAATGGAAGGAGAGACCAAATCATGGAGATTCTTAAATGATAAGATAAGGATTTTTAACCTCATTTAGTAGGCAGTGGAGAGTCCTTGAAAGCTTTTGATGTGATCAAAGTTATACTTTAGGAAAATTAATTTGATTCCTGAGAACAGGATGGTCTATAGGGACAAGGGCTGAAAGTGAATGGCAGATGTGAGAATATTTCAATAGTGTGGGTGGAAAGTAAGAAAGGCCTTCTTTAGGGTGTTGGTAGTAGGACTGGAAATGAGGGGAGCAATTCAAAGGGAGACTCTACATGAATTGATAGCTGACTGGAGGTGGAAAGTAAGAGAGAATCCAAAGGATCATTTATAATTTTCATGCTTAAGTGAGGGGGCCGACTTAGCAGACCAAAACTTAACACAGAAAGGTGGTAAAATGAGTCCAGGAGTCAGAGAAAAGGGAGCTGAATGACTTTAATGGATCTTGTCAACAATTTGAGACAATCTAATATACCTTTAACCTCTGTAGGACTATATTTGTCCAATGGACTAGTGCTGCTCAGTCAGATTACTTCTTCACAAACAATGGCGGATAAATATAAGCAGAATTGTTCTCCAATTCACTGTTTTATTTCTGGACTCCACGGAAACCATGATTACAACATTAGCTCACAATGTACATGTTATGATTAATTAGAAGCTTGTTTTATATATTTTAGATTGATGTCTCTGTGATGGATTTGGGGCAACACTTCAGTGTCATCATTATGGAAGAGGCAGTGTGGTCTAATGGATAGAGCATAGGATGCCAGTCAGGAAAACTGCTGTTCAAATGTGCAGGTCTCAGATTCAATTTGCTCTTCTGTGAAATCTGGATAATAATACTTCTATTGTCTACATGGACAGAGTGTTTATAGGGGATGAGGTGAAGGGCAGGGTAGAGTTTGGAAGTGAGGAAAATAATGAAAATCCTTTCTCTGACTCAGACAAGTGTGTAGCTCTGGGTAGCCTACTTTATCTGTCTCAGTGCTCCAGGTAACTCTAAGGCTATAATTTATAGATATTTAGCACAGTTCCTATCATGTGGCAGGTGTTTAATAAATCCTTATTGATTAATTGATAAATTATGGTCTAGACCATCACCACCAACAGCAAAAAGATACAGAGTTGTTGAAAATTTTGAATGAGATGTCTTTGAAGGGTTCTGCATCCATTATATGTCAATTCATAGGAATTTTTATTATTTTTGTTTTTTAATTAATTAATGAATTTCCTTTTAGTTTACAACATCCAGTTCCACAATCCCTTAAGTTTCAAATTTTCTCCTCCTTCCTTCTCCTTCCCCCCCACCCCGAATGGTAGTATGCAATCAAATATAGGATCTACAAATACCTTCACATTAAACATTAGTCAGATTTTAAAGAAGGATTATAACCGATGGAATGAACAATGGGAAAGAGGAAACAAAACAAAACAAGAAAAAGAAAGAGAGTAAGTAGTTTGCTTCAATCTGCATTCAAACTCTGCAGTTTTTTCTCTGGATGTGGGTATCTCTTTCCATCATGAGTCTTTTGGAGCTGTCTTATAACCTTACATTACTTAGAGGAGCCCAGTCTATCAAAGTTAGTCATCACACATATGTTGTGTCTGTAATTGTATACAAATTTCTCCTGGTTCTGCTTTTCTCACTCAGCATCAGTTTGTATAAGTCTCTCTCCAGGTTATTATGAAGTGTGTCTCCTCCTCATTTCTTATAGCACAGTAGTATTCCATTACATCCATACACCACAACTTGTTCACCATTTCCCCAATTGATGGGCATCCCCTTGATTTCCAATTCTTTGCCACAACAAAAAGAGCTGCTAATACTTTTGTACATATGGGTCCTCTTCTCACTTCTATGATCTCTTTGGGATACAACCCAAGAAGTGGTATTGCTGGTCAAAGGGTATTCACTTATTTATAGCCCTTTGGGAATAGTTCCCGATGGCTCTCCAGATCGATTCATATGAGTTTTAATTTCAGATGGTGATGCCTTCAGCTATTCTCACTAAATTATGGGCATTCATCTTCTCTCTGGGATCTATGATACCCCATCCCCTTCCCCCAATGTACTAAGTGGTACATAGCTATAGCCCAGGATACAAATACTAGATTGTCTCCTTGATGAAAAGTTTTGGATGAGTTTGTTCTGCTGTGGGGGTCTCAGCTCCAATAGTACAGAACTTAGACTTCCCTGAAAATTTCAAGTCTGTCAGTGCAGATGTTAGCATTTGTTGGTGGGCTCACTGGGAAATTGACCAACTTGCTATTGTAGAACTGGTCTTTCATTTCTGTTTTCTACAGATTATGATTCTCTTCTAGAAAATCAGCTATTAAAAAAAATATATGGGACGACATTTATACAGATTTTTAATCTAAGAACCTTACATATAGTACAGTATCCCCACTGATACGTTAGACTCTGCCAGGCTGAATTTGATTGTGCTGACCTATTCACACTAATCTCCTACGTTGAATCCAACTCAACTCTCCCAGAATCTAATGTCTTGTCTATAACCTTTCAAAATTGTCAGTTAACTCAGTAGAGGGAACTAAACTGCAGCTTCCTGGAAGCAATAAAAAGAAGTAGGCTATGGGACACTGCTCAGAAAAATCATGCCTTCCATAAAATGGGATCTCCCAGCAGCCAGCTCCATCGAGAAATGTGCGGGGGCTTTTTATGCATAACAAAATATGATTAAATATTAAGTGATAATCTTGTAATAATATTGCAGAGTGAGACATAATTAGAAATGAACCTTGGATGTGGGGAAAGCAGAATTCTGAAATGTTTAGCTAAGGGACAGGTGTAATCCCATTACCAGAGAAGATAAAGAGAAAGATAGCTTGAGAAGGATAGGAGACTCTCAAAAATGAAATTCTATCAACACAATCACAATGGTCCAGAAAAGAACGAAAATGGGAAGGTCTATAGAAATGAAAAAGGACATGTATAATCTATAGAAAGAAGTTCATATAACCAAGACCCCATAAAAGTGCCATGAGCCAATTAATAATCTTAGAAAGTCTGCAACTCAAAATGAGCTTAAAAATAAAGGAAATAGTGAAAACAATAAAATGGTATTTTGTTTTATTTTCTGTCTCTAAGTTATCTTTGAAATAAGAATAAAAATTAAAATGGCATCCCTCCAGCTTGACTTAGTCAAGGGTGTACTGGAATGACTTGCCCAGGGTCACACACCTAATAAAGGTTGGTGATGATTCCCAGTGGGAGAGTGAAGACAGTCACAAGTCACTGTTCCATTGGCAATTTCTGTGTCAACAATGCCCTTCCTTGGCACTGGTTTCATCTTTGGTCGTTGTCTGAACATCACTGTTAGCACATGAACATTGATGGCCTGACCTATTGATCTCCAGACTTAGGAAAATATAAAAAGTAGTCATTCCACACAAAATAAGTCTATGCAGATACCTAGATCAGAAAGGTTTTAGTAGAGATAAATTGGAAGCTTACACCAATATTTCACATAAGTGATATTCTTAATAATAATAATAAGTGCCAGCACTTATGTAGTATTTTAAGTTTTGTAAAACACTTTACAATCATTATTTTATTTTATCCTCAAAATAACCCTGGGAGGTAAGTACTATTATTATACTTATTACACAGAGAAGAAAACTGAGGCAGACAGAAGTCAAGTGATTTATCGAGGCTCACATAGCTAGGATGTATCTGAAGCTAGATTTGAAGAGACAAAAGCTGAAACTGAGGTAGAGGTCAAATGATTTATCCAGGGTCATGTAGCTAGAATGTGTCAAGCTGGATTTGAACTCATGTCTTCCCAAATCCAGGTCAAACATTCTATCTACTATACCAACTAGTTGCCTGTTTTCTTAAGATGCAGTGACTAGAGAAAATGGGCATTTTTGATGTGACCTTTTAATTTTTAATTACAGCCTTACCACTAGCTAGCTATGTGATTTTGGGAAAGTCACTTATGTACTTTTTTTTTTTTGCATTTTGGTGGGGGGAAGGCAGAGCAGCTGGGGTTACATGACTTGCCCAAGGTCAGATGGCTAGTAAGTGTTAAGTGTCTGAAGTTGTATTTGAACTCATGTCTTCCTGACTCCCGGGCCAGTGCTCTATTCACTGTGCCACCTAGCTGTCCCCACTTATGCACTCTTGCCTCAGTTTCTTAATCTATCAGAAAAAGATAGTGACTGGAAGCATGGAATAGTGGAAGAAACTTTGGATTTGGAGCCAAAAGATCTGAGTTCATATCCCACTTCTGCCATTTTCCACCTGGGTGACTTTGGGCACATGATTTTACTTCTTTGGGCTTTGGTTTCCTCAGTGGTAAAGTGAAATGATAGATTGGCTGACCTTTAAGGTTCTTCTAGTCATAAATCCTATTATCTTAAGCATCTCCCTCTCAGGGGTGTTGTAGGAAGAAAATGAGATAAGTGACAGTTCTTTGAAGACACATGTAACTTTTTAGTGCTTTTTATGTATTTAAGACATTTTCTCTATAATGCACTTCCAAATGGAAAATGAGTGCACACTTTTGTTCCATCCACTGGTGGAAGAAAATAAACCTTTTATTTTCTTTTAAGGCCCTTAAAAATTCCCTTTTCGGCTCTTACACACTGTTTCAAGCAGGTAAGTAGTCAGCAAGGGAACTCATCAGAGTCTGAAAACTGTATGAGAACAGGTTGAAGAAAGAGATGATATATTACAGCTGAAGGCACCTGCAAAATCATTTCCTCCAAGTCCCTCACATTATTGCTGAAAACTGAGACCCAAATAGGTGAAGAGACAAATACATTTTCATAGCCTATTAGTGGGAGACCTGGGATTGGAACCCAGGTCTTCTGACCCAGGAGGTGCATTTGAATACCAAGAGGTGATTCCATTTAGTTCTCAGGAGCAGAATTCTTATCAATAAATACAAGTTAGAGGGATTCAGTCAATAGCTTAACAGAAAGGAGAGATAAAGGGGCTGGCCCTGTTATTGCGTTGCTTTGGTGAGCAAACTCCCTCTCCCTATGTAGGTCAGCACCTTCTCTGCCACGTACCACCTTAGAGAATTGCCTAAAGCACTGAGGTTAAGTTATGTGCCCAGGGTCACATGGTCACTACTTATCAGAGGCAGGGCTTCCTTCCAGTTCTTTAATTTCAAATATAGTGAGCTCTCATGAGGGCCATCTCTAGTCCTGATCTGTATTTGGCCACTGGACCCAGGATGGCTCCAGAGGAGAAAGTGAGGCTGCTGACTCTGCACAGCCCTGCCTCACTTAAATCCAATTCACTTGCAAGTCACGGCATCACCTTCCTGATGTCACGGTCCTTTTTGAGAATGAAGGACAAACAACAAGGTCTTGATTAGTGGGAATAATGAATCCCATGAAGCAGTTGTATTATTTGAATTGTCACTGCCTAGTTCTCTTGTACTGGAATCAATGGCCATTTTTTAAATAATTATAACTGAATAATAATTTGAGTTGATGCCATCACTTCAGGGGATTCATCATTCCTACCAGTCCAGACTTGTTATTGTTGTTCAGTTGTTTCAGTCATGCCTGACTCTCTGTGACCCCATTTGGGGTTTTCTTGGCAAAGATACTGTAGTGATTTGCCATTTCCTTCTCCAGCTCATTTTACAGATGAGGAAACTGAAGCAAACAGGGTTAAGTGACTTGCCAAAGGTCACACAGTTAGTAAGTGTTTGAGGCTGGATTTGAACTCAGGTCCTCCTGACTCTTTTGCCATCCACTGCCCCACGTAGCTGCTAGCAATCCAGTGAACAGATATGAGCTCCTGTTATGTGCCAGGCATTCTGCTAATAGGTGGGGATGCAATTAATAAACAGACAGTTCCTACCTTCAAAGAGCTCCCAATCTAAAAGGGATTAGTAGTGCCTTCCCCTCCAAGGTTATCTTTTATGTGTACTATATATGTTTTATATGTACCTCTCTATGTGTTTGATACATGTTTTTACATGTTATATCCTCTGTTAGGATGTAATCTCTTTGGGGGAAAAGACTCCCTTTTTTTGTTGTTTTGTTTTTGTATTCCAATTCCTGGCATGGCACCTGACTTGTATAATAGATGCTTAATCAATTCTTGATTAATTGATTCTAAGGCGATCCTAGTTAAAACAGTACAAGGAATCTGATACTTTCCTATATGATCCTGATTATTCTTCCACTCACCTGTAAAACTGATCTTCCTAAAGCACAGCTGACCACATCACGCTTACATACATATACATACAACCATACAATCAGCTTTAGTATCTCCCTGTTGTATATATAATATACATATATATTGCATATATAATATATATCATATATAAAATCCTCTGTCTGGCTTATAAAGCCTTCTAGAACCTGGCTCTTTCCTACCTCTCTAGGCTTCTCATACCTTACACTACTCTTGCTGCATCCCCACGTGTTCTGTCATCCAGTGACACGAGCTTCCTTACATGTGATACTTCCCACCATACAGCATTTTCCCTGGCTGTACCCTGTGCCTGGAGCTCCCTCTCCTTACCTCTGCTTCCTGGCTTCCCTGGCTTCCTTTGATGCCCAGCTCAAGTCTCTGCTCCCACTAGAAGCCTTTCCTGACCCCGCTTCATGCTAGTGCCTTCCCTCTGTGGATTATCTCCAGTTTCTTCTCTATATATCAGGTCTGTATATAGTTGTTTGTTATGTTGCCCCTTCCATTGGATTGTAAAGTGCTTGAGAGCAGAGCCTGTCTTTTGGCTTTCTTTGTATTCCTTGTACTTAGCATGGTCCCTGGAACATAGTAGACCCTTAATAAATGCTATTTGACCGCTTCTAGTCATTTGTGGGAGATAAGACATATGCATAGGAAACAACTAACAAATCCATAAGTATTATATATGTGCCAGCAAGCTATTGGAAAGGCAAGGGTTGATTAGATCCATCAATCAATTACCCTGTCCCACTTAAAGTAAATAACAAGAGGCTCTACACCCCACTACCTTTATCAAATGAGAATACCTCTGTTGAATCAATCAGTCAATCAAAGGCATTAAATTAGGTGTAAAAATCAGTTTGGAAAGAATGAAAGACATTAGATGAGATGAAATGAGACTACCCAGGAAATGTATTGGGGATGGTTGAAGAGACTTGGTCATGCCCTGTGGGTCTTAGTCTCCAGGCAGCCCAGTGTTGGAAACGATTCCAGCCAAGCCCCTGAGAGAGAATCTCTTAGGAGGAGGTGAAGAGTGGGAGCTTCTGTTTCCCTCCTTCTCCTCCTCCTCCACCCCCATTCTTCTCTCCACCAACTGGAAAATGACCTTGTTAACTTCGAAAAGTCAGAAAATTTTGGATTCCCCATGGATGTTTTACAAGGGACCCTGGAAGAACAATGACTAACAGCAATATCTATCTGAATTGGGAACTGAGAACAAACTAGATGTAATTCCAAAAGGCAGCTTTAGGACCCCACAGGGAACACAGCAGAAAGCTCCACCCTGCATAAGGGAAACTCCATGAAGACCCCACAAAGGGAAGAAAAGGAGTTCCTCTAGTCAGGAACTATGAGTTACCTCTTTGCCCCATGTGCTCTCTCAGCTCAAGGCCAGTTTCTCCTAGACTTTGTATATATTTTTGGCACACACACACATATATATGTATATGAGATATTTGGTACCATCTGTTCTTATAACCTTGTCTAATTAAGTTTATCTGGCTAATTGATAGAAACTGATAATGGGGAAACTGACCAATGGATACTCAATAGTATTAGAGAGTCATCCAACCCCTTAGGGTCACCCCTGAGAGGAAAAACAGTTGACCAGACTCTGGGAACCTAGCCTGGCAGTGTGATGAGTGGTTGGGCCAGTAGCTCCAAAGCTGGTGCTCTACTCTGCTTATGCAATAAACTCCTCGAAGGCAGGGGCTTTATTTATTTATTTTGCCTCTTTTTTCATGTGTGTCTGTAGCATTTAAGTAGTACAGTGCCTGGCACGTAGTAGGTGCTTAACAAATGTTGATGATTGATTGATTGACATAATACATAGTGCTAAGCTGTCTGTTCCAGAGAGGGCATCCTCTATGCTACCCAACATAATAATGATAATAGTGATAATCATATTGATAAGTGAAGATCTGATATATGCAATTTTGAAGGCCAGATTTTTAAAAGAATTATTTTAAATGATTCAATTAATTTAAATATTTAAAGAATTATTTTTCCTGTCCTGTACTAAAGTAAAGAAAATTTTACCTCAGCCTTCCTTCCTCTGGGACCAACTGATAATTGTGGATAATTTGTTACTTGGAACTTGGGGAAAACTTGGTCTTTTGTACTGACCTTTACACTTGAAAAATTAATTTGAATTTCAGATTCCTTTCCTTTTCCCCATTCCTCTTATCCCAAGCTCTTGACTCATTGAAAAATCAAAATCTTGGCAAACTGCAAAGAGAATAGAGTCATTGTGAGGGATGAAACTTCTCCAATAAGAACAGATAAACACAAGGGACTCCAGGACCAGAGGGAGGATAATTTCTTTCTCTCTCTTTTTCAACAGCATTTAATTTTAGATTTTTGTCTATAAATAAATGTCTTATAGAGCTTAAGTCGCAACTGCTAGGTGGCTTAGAGGATAGAGTACCAACCCTGGAGTCAGGAGGACCTGAGTTAAAATTCAGTCTCAGATGACCCTGGACAAGTCACTTAACCCTGATTGCCTCTCCCTCTCATCCTCCCCCACCCCCACCCCCCAAAAAAGAACTTAAGGATAAGCTAAGTTGTATTCTTGAATTCTAGTTTTGAATATTTTAAGGTAGATCTTTAATTTTAATGCTTCTATTTAAATTTGTATTTGAAGTATACCTGACAATATTTAAAGATTATATTTTATAGCAAATGAAAACACTTGCTGTTTTTAATCCATGTCATCTTCCTCTCCCAAATGAGAAGGAACATTTTCATGCCTGGTGCCCACCTAAATAAATATGCTTTTTAGTACTTTAAAGAGTATGATTTAGAGTTTAAATATTAACTCCTTGATTTTTCAGGGATACATTTTGATAAATATTTTTGAATTTCACTTGTTAAAATGAAATATTCACATGACTGGTTAATTTAATAAACTACCTCTCTTTATCTTTCAGTTATTGTAAGGAAAGTATTTCATAAACCTGAAGCTACTTGTGAGGCATCATTATTATTTTCATTATGATTACGATTTTTAGTAATTGAATATAAACTCTTTGAGGGCAGAAATTGTCTCATTTTTAGATATATGTACATCCACATATTTTAATATTGATTATAATACTCTGATGTGGGCTTTCTATTACACTTTAGACTACCCAAGATGATAGGAATTAAAATTGTTTGAGAGTGTGGGGCAGCAAGTTTTCTGTCACTAGAGGTCTCTAAGGGAAAGCTGAATGACACACTTTTGTAAGACCATAGATAGGCATTGGTAGGAGTAGGATTTGCTGACCTCTAGGGTTACTTCCCACTCCAGGATTTTATGATAATTGAGCTCAAATTGAGTAAATAACATTAAATTTACAGATCACTTAATCCATATGGAAGTATTAATCACCTTATCACAGAACTGAATGAGATGTGATATTGCTAAAATTTACTTTCATTCAGTTTGATGGGATTTTCTTCAATTGCTCCTGGAAGGAGACTTTCTTTAGTCTCAGATTTGTTTTTGTGGTATGCAAATAGCTAAAGGATTTGGAGAAAGCATCTCAATTTGAAAGGCTAAACTTTAGCCAGTTATCTGTATGGATTAACAGGGAGTTCTAAATAAATTCCTGTTTGCTTTAGTCTAATGCTTAGTTAAAATTGGGTGTGCCTTATAGAAGCCACCTCAGGCATTAGCACTTTTTGAAAACACTCTCACATCCCTTTTAGAATAGACTTTGAATTCTGATTTAAGGAATAGTTTTTTTCCTCCTAGGGCAAGTTGGCCTTTGTCAGATTAACCAGTCTACTTTCTCCTTAGTCTTGGTCTCTGATGTAGCAATGTATTCTGGGAACTCTTGACGTATATCTTCTAGGCCTCTTGGAAAGTATCTTGAATTCTTAAATGGTCAATAGTTGCTGATACTTTAGAATTTCCCCCATACTTATCCTAACTGGAGAATTTGAAAGCTCAGCCTTTCAATGATACATCATTTCTCATCCTCTAGTCAATGTAGTCTGCTTGAATGATGGAAGACAATGCCAAGAATAAAGCATGCTCAAAATTATCATGCTTCTTTCATACCTTTAATAAATGCAAGTACTAGAAATCCATATATAGTTCTAGAACTCATTCCCCCTCTTCCTTCCTCTCTCCCTTGCTTTTTAATAAGCTTTCCTTCCGCTAGCATTATATCAAGGCTTACCAAAACCAAAGTTCTCCCATCTATTACAGATATACCAAATTTGCTTTACAGTCGGTGACTAATGACTTATTGGTCGGAATCAACTCAAAGAGATCTGCTCTATTAGATTGTGCATTAATAATATATATATGCATTAAAGCTCCTTCCCAGAGAATAGTTGAGCTCTCACTTATTGAGCACTGACATTTTAAATTAAGCTGTTGCTCTCAGTGCATTTAAAAGACTAGATACTTGCTCAACTTTAAAATAGAAGAGAAATCCATTTCCAACATAGCAAACTAGCCCAGAGATCATTGTAGTTTACTAAAGCAAAACTCTATTGTTTCTATTTAACAGGAATAGTTTAAGGGGGCAGGAGATTGAACTGAGTTTTTTTTTTTTTTGAAGCAATTGGAGTTAAGTAACTTGCTCAAGGTTACATGGCCAGGTGTTTCCAGGTGGGTGCTAAGTGTCTGAGCCTGGATTCGATCCCCAGGTCATCCCGACACTGGAGCCTGTGCTGTTACTTGCTGTGCTACCTGGCCTCCCCTTGAACTGAGTTTTTAAAATGATCACGCCCCTGTCACAGTTTAGGAAGAATATTGATAAACTGAATATTGATTGCTAAGGCTATTAGGACAGTGAAACACCTTAGATCCATGCCATATCAAAACTGATCGATAGAACTGAGGGCATTTGACCTAGAGAAGAGAAGATTTAGGGAATTCATGATAATTATCTGAATAGTAGAAAGAGTGTTGGAATTAGATTCAGAGGACCCGGACTGAAATCTGACATTGCCACTTAACTATCTGTGTAAGATTGAGCAAGTCACTTTGTCTAATTAAGCTTCAGTTTCCTCATTTGTAAAATGAAGGATTTGGACTACATCAGGGGCTCTTAACTTATATTGCATTGATGGAATTCAGGTAGTTCATGAACTTGAATGGGGACTTCTCACTGGGTGGTACAGTGAAAAGAGCTTTGGGTCTGGAGTCAGGAAGACCTGAGTTCAAATTTGACCTCAAACTCTTAATAGCTGTGTGATCCTAGTGAAATCACCTAACTTTTCTTCACCTGTAAAATGAGCTGGAGAAAGAAATGGTAAACCACCCCAGTATCTTTGCCAAGAAAACCCCAAGTGGGGTCACAGAGAGTCAGACAGGACTGAAACGACTGAACAACAACAGACAGCAACTGAAATTTAATATTCACTTCAATTTATTTTTATACATCTGAAAACATTATTCTGAGAAGAGGTCCATAGGCTTTACTGGAATGCCTTTCAGCCCAGAAACATATAGTAAGTACCTTCCAGATGTCAGGTATTGTGCTAAGTGATGGGTAAACAAATATTTAAAAAAAAATCTGTGCCCTCAAGGAGTTTACAACTAATGTGATAATTCAGAGTGATCCATGAGATTAAAAAAAAAAGTTCAAGAATCCTTGGATGATCTTGGAGACCCTTCACTCTCCAAATCCGTGATCCTGTGAGCCTAAATATTTTAAGTCTTTCATGTAGAATGGGGTAGATTTGCTCTGTTTGGCCCTAGAAGGTAGAATCAGGTAGTAGCTGAAGAGAGGTAAATTTCATCTTGATAGTAGGGGGAAAAATCTTCGATTTGGAAGGTAGGATGCATTTCTTTGGGAGGTTGTGGGGTCCCCTTCTTTCAAAGTCTTTGAGCAGAAGCTGGATGGATATCCACTTTTGGATGGATTGTGATGAGGATTTCTTTTTTGAATCGGAGTTGGACTGTTGGGTGAATGCTGAAGTCTCTCCCAACTCTCAAATTCCATAATTTTGTGAACAAGCTTAAGAACACCATTCTAGGGCTTTGATAGCCCAGAAGGATCAGTGTAGAATGACCATACTCACTTCCTATACTCTACAAAGACTCAGAATAATGAACTTTTACATTACTTGCTGCCTGCTTTTATAACAGGAATGATGATGGTGATGAAAAATTGCTAACATTTATGTGCTTTAAGTATTGAAAATTCTTGGCAAATATCTCATTTGTTCTTCCTAGCAACCCCAGGAGATAGATGCTATTAATATCCCCATTTTACAGATTAGTAAACTGAAGTTAACTGACTTGCCCAGGGTCACATGACCCCTAAGTATCTGGGGTAGAATTTGAACTGAGGTCTTCCTAACTTTAGCTCCAGTGATCTGTCCCTTGTGCCACCAAGCTGCCTGTTAGGTGGTGTCTGGTTCTATGCTGGTGGCATCAGGTTCTACAAGATATTAGTTTTACAGCCGTTGTAGAAGATGGAGAGAAAGCTCAGCTAAGCTTGGTGTTTGGTGACCTATGATCTATGGGAACTTGGACCTAGAAGAGGTTGTGCTGGAATGATCTTATATAATTATAGACCCGGAATGTGGAAGGAGCCTTAAAAGTAATCCTAACACCTTCAGCTGAGAAGTGAGTCAGTCAAGGTGGGTCTCTTCCTCGCTTCCCACAATGCCTATTTCTGTGCAAGACTGTTGGTCAGAAACCTGGATTTCCTTTGTAAACTGCAAATCTTAATTAATTTTTTTTTCATGTGTCCACCTAGGGCTTCTGGATGGAGAGATTAAGTTATGTCTGTAAAGTGCTCTTTCTTCAGAGAGTGGATTTATATCACAGATGATTAAAGGACCATAGTTTAGAAGTCATCTAGTACAACCCCCTCCCTGCATCTTACAGATGAAAATGAGGCTTAGAGGAGTTAAATAGTTTGATGTGCTCAGTCACAAAGCAAAATCAGGATTTGAACCTATGTGCTCTGAATCCCAGTCTGTCCTTCATTCTGCTTTACAATGCTGTCTCCTATATTGGGAAAGCTGCTGACTCTCTGGCATGAAGCCAAGCCATTTGGAGCCAGGTGTAGGAAAACTGCCCCAGACTCCAGTGGCTGTTAGGAATATTTCAACATCTATGAATTCATTTTTGCCTCTTCTACGTTAATGTATATTTGTTATGGGTACTGTCAGTTTATGGGTACTGGCATCACTTTTCATTTATGAATACACTCTATGGTCACAGCATTTTCCATAGCAAGATGTAGTAAAACTTAGAAATTAATTAAAGGTTACTTAATATTCACGTGTATTAATTTTGTTGATTGGCTACTGTGCCTCAGTTTCATGTTCAGTTAGCATTCAGGCAATGTCATGTAGTGAATAGAGAAGTGCCTTTGGAGTAAGGAAGATGTGGGTTTGAGTCTTGCTTTTGATGCTTACTAGCTGTGTGACCTCTGGGCAAGTCGTAAACTTTCAGCATCCCAAGTAACTCTCTAAATGTTTTAGAGAAAATATTGATCTGGTGGAGAAAGTTGTGTGTGTGTGTGTGTGTGTGTGTGTGTGTGTGTGTGTGTGTGTGTTTAACCGGGATCTCCATCGCTGAGATGTGTGGTCTTATAAAAAAAAAAGTTAAATTAAAACAAAACTTCATTTAGATGTGTGTTGTTCTCAGAGTTTAAAACCAACATTAACAGCAACTTTAAATGCCCTTTAATGCAAAATATTACTTCTGGTGATTGATCCTTGAATGGAAGTATCAATGTGAGTGAGTGCTTTTGTATTGTTATTTTAATGTTAAATATTAACCCTAGTGAAAAAGTGCCAACCAGCAGGTGGGCTTAGACTGAGCTCCAAGCAGGATTAATGGGTCTGCTTGACCTCAGAGGCATGAGACCTGAGGTCCAAAAGCAATTCTACTGTTTACTACCTGTGTGACCTTGTCAAGCCACTGTACCTTTATGGGCCTCAGTTCCCACATCTGTAAAATGAGGGCAGTGGCCTAAATGGCCTCTAATGTCCCTTCTAGCTTTTGATCTATCTAGAACCTTATGACAGTTTTGAGTATTTATCTCTTTGAAGAATAACAATCCAGGATTAATTGTAAATGTTTACAGTTAGATTTAAACCCACTTAGAAAACAGAAATCTATACTCCTGCAAAAGGCCATTAGGATATTAAATACTCCATGAATAATTGAAGCCTCAGTGGTATCTTTGAGTATTTCAAAGGAAAGGGAATCTAGGGGCTGTTTCATGATGAAAACGAAATAGTAATGATGGCTTAGAAAACCTAAGATTCAGATGAAGATATTTTATCTTTTTCTTCTCAAAAAAATAATTGGGACCCTGGATCATTTTCCCTCTTCTTTTTATCTTCCAGTTTTCTTCAGTTTCTGTAACCACACATATTTCTATCCACAGCTCTCATTTTAAATCCTCATCAGCATATCGTCCATCCTCGGAGGTCTGGGTGTTAATACTACCTCAAGAATAAGGACAGAGCTGCCTTGTAAAGAGTATGGAAATGGCAGAGCAGTTCAGTGGTGTTGGAGAAATCGACTAATCCCCCATCTTTTATCCGAGTATTATTACCATGTTAGCTCATTTCATTTGGTCTTATAAAAAGCGTGTTCATTAAGTGCAAAGCTCTGAATGTACAGTGTATCCATGTGTTGACTTATTCTCCCTGTCCTGAAACTGCCTTTTTTCTATCTATCTGCCTATTTCTATACACCCATACTGTGTCTATATTTTGTTGTTGTTCAGTCTGTCAGATTCTTTGTGACCCAGTGGACCATGGGGTTTTCTTGGCAGAGATACTGGAGTGCTTTGCTATTTCCTTCTCTAGCTGATTAAGGCAAACAGAGGTTAATTGACTTACACAGGGTCATATAGCTAGTAAGTATCTGAGGCCAGATTTGGACTCAGATCTTCCTGACTCCAGATCTAGTGGTCTGTCCACTGTGTCTGCCCAACTGCCTCACCCTATGTATGCACACACACACACATCTATCTATCCATCTATTTATCTATCTGTTATCTATCTACCTACCTCTATCTCTGTACTTACATAATATATCATATATATATATACACACACATATTATATACATGTACATAGTATATAACATGTACTACTTATATACATATATACACAAATACATATGCATGCTACTTATTTTATGTTTGTCTTTGTATTTCCATTGCCTCTTACTGTACATAGTACGTGCTTAATAAATGTTTGTTGATTGCTTGCTGAACTAAGATAGCAATGAAGCACTTTCTATAGGGTTTGATTTTTTTCCTAGATATTTAAGCCTATGATAGTGGCTTTGTGTGTGTATGTATAGACACACATTGAAAATTACCTAGAAAAAATTGGAATAAGCAAGCACGTTTCCTTCTATAGAAGTAGCATGGTTTTAGAAGATAATCACTGCTGAATTCATTAGGAATACAGACATACATACATGTATATATAAATATATACATATTCATACACATGTGTATATGTATATGTGTGTGTGTGTGTATGTGTGTGTATAAAACACATCTCTAGAGATCTCTGCAAGGGGCTGAGATAGCCTGGGATTCAGTTAAGCTTGCCATCTGGCAGAACCTCAAGAAGTTAGTTGAGGCTGTTTGACCACAGACCCGGTTTTCTTGTGATCCAAGCAGTCTAATTACTTATTTTAGAGGTTAGAAGGAGCCTTGTGATATGACAAACACAAGATGTCAGAGCATGAATGTGTGGAACATTGATTGATTAACTTAATCAATGGTTCTTTCAGAGGCAATTCTGAAATGTAAGTAGGAGAACTGCCCCGCAATTAGCCTTACTATCTGCAACATTCCTTGGTATGGTCTTAACAGGGGCCGGCTAGGACATTAGTAGAGGGTCTTGATGGGGTTTGAGTCCCCATGTGAGTGCTGTGGGATCAGGCCCGAGTGGAGATTCATGAAATCCTGCTTGGGAGTTTTTGGTTTATCTTCTGTGTGCAATGTCTTCATTTATGGATTGATTGATTGATCAATCTGTTTGTGTACCTCCCTAGTGCATTTCTCTCCTCTGAACCCAGAGCACTTTGCAAGTATCAGATGCCAAATTTAAAGCAGGCTATTGATTTTTGACAGTGGCCCTGAAGGTGAACAGTCACAAATCAACTCTTTCTGAGATAGGGATGGTGATAACACAATATTAAAATCTTCCATTGGAGTTTTGATTTTGTGGGTAGAAATACCTTAAATCCTGGGGTTCATCTGTTGGCATTTATTTGTCTAAGCTGTTATTTAAGAGGGCCAATTTCCCGGGAAAATACTTCTAACTTGGTGCTAGTGGAAGAAAAACTAGGATGGCAACAAAAATTTTCCATTGACCAAAGATATCCTTGGTGACTTTCTGGCAAATGACCATGAACATTGAGAACTAGGCTGCCTTCAACTTGATGGAAATAAACTGAGAACTAGGCTTCCTTCTGTCTCTTGAAACCCATCCATGGGTCTCAGAGTTGCCAATAAATTTGGTTCGGAGTCAATGAAATCCTGGCTACTTTGTCAGCTTGCAGTAAACAGGGCTTTAATTTGTTTAATTCAAAGCCAGTGTTTCCTCCCCTGTTCTCTCTTCTTTTCCCCTTTTATTGACTTTTTTAGGTGACACAGACTAGAACTCTAAGCCTGAAGTCAAGAACTGGGTTCAAATCCCACTTCAGACACTAACTCTGTGACCCTGGGCAAGTCACTTAGCCTCTGTCTGTCTCAGTTTCCTCAGCTGTAAAATGAGGATCATAATAGCACCTACCTCCCAGGGGTGTTGTGAGGATCAAATAAAGCACAGCACCTGGCATGTTACACACACGTAATATTGTCATTGTTTTTCAATTGTATCTGACTCTTAGTGACCCCATTTGGTGTTTTCTTGATGAAGATACTGGAGTGATCTGCCATTTCCTTTTCCAGTTCATTTTCCAGATGAGGAAACTGAGGCAAACAGGGTTAAGTGACTTGCCCAGGCTCACACAGCTGATGTCTGAGGCCTGATTTGATCAGGAAGATGACTCCATGCCCAAGACTCTATCCACTACACCATCTAGATGCCCAATAGAAGCTTAATACATGCTTACTACTTATTCCCTTCTACCAACTTTATTTTGGCGGGGGGGGGGGGAAGGCAGGACAATTGGGGTTAAGTGACTTGCCTAAGGTCACACAGCTAGTAAGTGTCAAGTGTCTGAGGCCAGATTTGAACTCAGGTCCTCCTAACTTCAGGGCTGGTGCTCTATTCACCAGGGCTGGTGCGCTATTCACTGCACTACCTAGCTGCCCCTTTTTTTTGTATTTCCAGACTTAGCACAGTATCTAGCACATGTTAATTCGTTGATTGACCCCGATTGGAATGAGGCATATCATAACAATACCTTCCTTGACTCTGTCTTGACCAGAACAGCAGGTATTGGAAAAGACAATCATGATGCCAAGCTAAGGAAGCAGCCCAAGCTCAAAATACTAGGAAATGGTGTTGGTTAATGTGTATGTGTGTGTGTGTTTTATTTTTTCATCAAACTTAAATTTTCCTCTTTCCAGTTTCTACCTGGGTTCCAGTATTCTAGACTGGGTACTTACTGCCATTGAGCAAATTTCTGTCTGGGTAGTGGGTTTTCTCAACTTCTAAGAGCATTACAGCATATTAAGGTTGGAAAAGACCTTTGAGATCATTCATTCCAAACCCCTTGTTTTAGAGTTGATAGAACTGCCCACTACATGGTCATAGGTTACAGGTTATAGGTCTGCAGTTGGAAGGGACTTTAGAGGCCATCTCCTCCAACTCCCTCCTCTTGCAGATGGGGAAACTGAGGTTTGTAAAAAGTAAAGGACCCACTGTCACACAGTGAGTAAACTAACTTGGGTTTTTCTGACTCCCTGCCCAACATTTTATCTACTGTACTATGCATACAAGCCCTCTTGACAAGCTAAATAATATGTATGCTACCTATATCATGTTAAAAAGGTTCTCTGGAAATTACTGAATGCCCTATAAATATTAACATCATCATTTTTGTTGATATGATGGGCAAGAGAGAGTCTTTTTGTTTTTGCTTTTGTGCTGGAGACTGACAAGATGAAAGCAATGTGTGAGAAAGATTAAGCTGACAGGAGTGTGCAGGGTGGATTGGAGGAGGCAAACACTAGAGTCAGGACCAATCAGAAGGCCAGGCACATATCAAAGGAGGAGGTGACAGGGCCTGGATGAGGGTCATGCTGTTGGAAATGGGAAGGGAAAGGAGAACCGGAGAGACATTATTTTCAAAGGAAGAAGTGACAAGAATTGGAGAAGGGGACAGGAAAAAAATCAAAGGAGATCAGGGTTTTAAACCTTGGTGCTTGGAAGAATGACTTCCTTCCTTCCTTCCTTCCTTCCTTCCTTCCTTCCTTCCTTCCTT
>NW_027185798.1:49512162-49571118 GCF_028583685.1 Petaurus breviceps papuanus
TTCCTTCCTTCCTTCCTTCCTTCCTTCCTTCCTTCCTTCCTTCCTTCTTTCCTTCCTTCCTGCTTTCCTTCCTCTCTTTCTTTCCCAGAACCCTGTGGTTTTATGAGTGAGCAACTCCCTTTACAATGCCTATCAGTACCTATTCTATAACTTACAGTCCTATATAGTCTTAGAGAGATGTCTGGGGCATTGAAAGACTTAGGTGATTTGCCCAGAATTCCATTACCAGCATGTGTCCAAGGTCCATGAACACAAGTCTTTCTGATACTGAAGCTATTTCTCTATCCACTGCATCTTAAGACAATAGATTTCACACCCATGGAATAACTGGAGAATGACTTGATGCTAACCTGTGTCATGGAATGTGATTGTAATAGGAGAAGGAAAAAATCAATATGGGCTTATCTTAGAATGGTTTGTGGAAGAGATGGGTATTCATTTAGGACATTGAAGGTCAGATAGGATTTAAATAGAGGGAAGCAAGAATAAGGATATGCCATTTGAGTGAGATCAGGATGAACAAAGGCACAGAGGAAGAATATTTAAGGAATGTGTTTGTAACAGAGAGTATACCGTTAGGGAAGAGGAAACGAGTTTGAGCTAATACTAAGGGCTACAATTACGGAAAATCTAAAAGCAAGACAGAGGAGTCTGGACTTGATATAACAGTCATATATTTAATAGGCATAATATCCTTACTGTTTCACCCTCCTTCCTTCTCAAGTGTGGGTTTGGCCCTTGGGCCTCCTTTCCTATTTTCCACCTTTTCTCCCTTAGTAATTTTATTCAGTCCTAAGGACTCAGTTGTCAGCTCTGCATATAATTTCCAAGTCTATATATTTCATTTCTTCCCTGGGTTCTAGTTCTGCTTGTGAAGATTGGTACCTCAGATTCAGTATATCCCAAATGTAACTCTTCTTTCCCCAAGAAATCTTCCCCTGCCCCTCTTCTTTCCTCCTCCCCCACCAGTTTTTACCTCTGTTGACTATCCTGCCATTCTCTTGGTCACTTGTCTTCAATTCTTCTCCGTCCCACCAATCCAGTCATTTGCCACGTCTCATAAATTCTCCCTCGGCAATGTTGCCATGGTCCTTCGTTACCTCTTGCCTATTCCATTGTAGTAACTTTCTAACTGTTCCCCTTTCTCCAAGTTTCTCCCTGACTAGCCTATCCTCCATAATGTTTCCAAAATAACCTTACAGATATCTGACCACATAACTCTCTTCTTCAAAAACCTACAGTGGCTCTCTCTGTTTCCTACTAACAAATACAAATTTCCCAGCCATCCTAGTCTTTAACTAAATGAAACTCCTTTTGGTTTTCTGACTTTATGATGGTGTCTTGCCTTCTTCGGACTCTCCCATGCCTGGGTTATTCTCTTCCCACTTTCCCTTTGTCGAAAGCTTCCTTTTAACGTCCAATTCGGGGGCATCTTTTGCATATTTTCTCCCTGCTCCTCCCAGCTAGTAATTCTCTCCCGTGCACCTATTGAAGGAACCATTGGAGAAAATTTTTGACAGATTACATAAAGGACATAAAAGAGGGAAGTGGCTTTCTAGCATATTATAGTGTTACCAGTACCACTGACTGTCTTATCTCTGGCACTTATCTGTGATTTTCCTTTGTAATCTCTAACTAGAATCATTCCCTCCAAGATTCTTGTATTGAGTTTTTATTTTTTGTTTCTTTTTAGCATCGTGTGCCTGGGATGGGTGCTCAGGGACAAGGTTGTATAGTGGAAGAATATCAACATGTCTGCCCTTCTCATGGAATTGTTCACATTTGTGTTTTGGAAAGAGCCATTTTAGTTATACTACTCAATAGGCTTTTGACTTCACCTGGATCTTAAAAGTATTTCAAAATGAAGAGACTATAGAATAGAGAGTCTCAAATCACAGGGCAATTTGGAACTCATTGATAAGCCATCCAGGAAAGAGAATGCCTTGTAGAATATCTCTGAGGTTCTATCATATATTCACTCGTAAAAAATAATCTAGCAGGGGCAGAGAGTGATAGAAAGTGAATTTAAAACTCCATTGGTAAAAAAAAAAAAAGACAGAATAGCAAATGCCAGCTTTTTATTCTCTGATATAAATAACACTGAGGCTCATCAATATTACTTCCCTAGCATCTCCTATCTGTCCCTTCCCCTCTCTTCCATTGCCCACACCAGAGTTCAGGCCCTGATAACTATTTCCCTGGCCTATACCAATAGCCTGCCATCTTGCATCCCAGTTATGTCTTTGTCTCTCTTCTCTCTTTCTCTCCCTCCTTCAGTCTTCACATTGCTGCTAAGTGATATAAGGAAAAAGATTTAATAATAGCTAATGATTTATATAGTGATTTAGCACTTTCAAGTATTTTATGAATGTTATCTTACTCGATCTTCACAACAATCCTGTAAGGTATATACTGTTATCCTCTCCACTTTATATGGGAGGCACTTGAGACAGAAGAGGTTGAATCACTTGCCTAGGGATACGTAGCCAGTAAGTGTCTGAATCAGGATTTGAACTCAGGTCTTCTTGACTTCTTGACTATGCATTGCACAACTTGGTTGCCTTAAATGCTTTAAGATTGGTCTACAAAGAGTATACAAGATGTACTGGAGGAGATGGGGGTAGGACAAACACTAGAAACTTATACCTGGGTTCTTCTATGTAGACCTTCTCAGACCATCTTCACTCTCAGAAATCTTCAGTTTTTCCCTATTACCAATTAGGAATTGAAGGAGCTCTGCAAAATCCTTACATTGACAGCTGCCATCAAAGGGCATGAATTAATTCATTTCTTGTTTCCTTCCCCATTCTGGATTATTCTGTTGAGTAAGGAATTCAGCATAAGAGAAAGATACAACATGCAAAGAACTTGGATTTTTAAAAAAAATATGGAAAGCCCTCAAAATTTTATTCAGATTCACCACAGATTGCAAAGGGGAAATCCTTACAAGACCTGTAAGAATTCCTCTCATATTCTCCTCTCGTCTCTGGTTATTGCTTTGTAGCAGAATCGTTTCCATATGCTTCCAAAACATATGAATTTAACATCCAACTTCCCTATAGCAGCATAATTTAAAATGTGCTATAACAACTTAAATTCAGAGTGCCAGCTCAGTGTTCATCATTCATAACCATAGCATCTTTGGTATTTAAAATTCAATACACCATCATATATGTAGATATATCGGGACCTTGAGATGAGTGAATTCAAGATTTCTTTGAACCTTGCTTTCCCTTGCCTAGGGGAGGTGCACATTGTCAGGTAATATTCTATTATGTTAATTAATCAATAGATATTTATTAAGTGCTTACCATATAGCAGGCACTGTGTAAAACTCTGGGGATACAAAAAGAGGCAAAAGACAGTTATTCCTTCTAACTTCCCTGTTTCAGTTATCATTCTTCCAGTTATTCAGATTTGCAGCCTTGGAACCAGCCTTGATTCTTCTCTCTATATTTAATCAATTGCTATGTCCTGTCAAGTCTGCTTCCAAAATATTGCTCCCATTTGTCCCCTTCTCTCCTCTCTCTTAAAATTTTTTTTCCCCAGAATTTATTTATTTTTAGTTTTCAACATTCATTTCCACAAGATTTTGAGTTCCAGATTTTCTCATCTGTCCCCTACCCCCTACCCCAAGATGATAAGCATATTGATTATCTCTTCCCCCAGTCTGCCCTCTCTTATATACCATGTTTCCCCGATAATAAGACATTGTCTTATTAATTTTTTTGGACAGAAAAACACCAGAGGGCTTATTTTCAGGGGAGGGCTTATTTTAATGAACATTGACAGCAATTTTAATAAACAGGTAAATGTGAACAAAAAAATGTACCTTTATTCAATAAGCAAATCACTGGGGAAGAACAGGATGACGCGCTCACTGCTGCAGCTCTGATTGGATGCAGCTTGGAGTGCAGCGTGCGTTTCACGGGGGGGGGGAACGGTGCATACAGAGGGTACCGCAATCTCAATAGGGCTTATTTTCGGGGGAGGGCTTATTTTAGAGGAATCTTACACAGTAAGGGGAGGGCTTATTTTTGGGATAGGTCTTATTATCGGGGAAACACAGTACCTCTATCTCTCCCTTATGGCCTCCCCCTTACTTTCTTATAGGGCAAAATGAATTTCTGTACCCCATTGCCTACATATCTTATTTCCCGGTTCCATGTAACAACAATTTTTTAATATTTGTTTTTAAAACTTTGAGTTCCAGATTCTCTCCATTCTAACCTCCTCACCCAATTCAATACAGATTATACGTGTGTAGTTATACAAAACATTTCCATAGTCTTGTGAAAGACTAACAATGTTTCCTTCCATCCAATCCCACCCCCCATTTATTCTACTTTCTCCTTTGACCCTGTCCCTTTTCAAAAATGTTTGCTTCTGACTATCCCCTCCCCCAATCTGCCCACCCTTCTATCATCACCCCCCTCTTATCCCCTCTCCCCGTACTTTCCTGTAGGGTAAGATACCCAGTTGAGTGTATGTGATTCCCTCCTTCAGCCAAATCTACTGAGAGTAAGGTTGACTCATTGCCGTTCACCTCCCTGCTCTTCCCCTCCATTGTAATAGCTTTCTCTTGCCTCTTTTATGTGAGATAATTTGTCCTATTCTATCTCTCCCTTTCTCCTTCTCTCAATATATTCCTCTCTCACCTCTTAATTTTATTTTTTAGATATCATCCCTTCAATCCTCTGCTTTGTCTATGTATACATATATACCTACCTATATATACACACATAGACCCACCTATATATATATATATATACACACATATATGTGTGTATACATATATATTCCCATCAACTATCCTAATGAGAAAAGTCTCATGAGTTACAAATATCGTCTTTTCATGTAGGAATGTAAACAGTTCAACTTTAATAAGTTCCTTATGATTTTTCTTTCCTGTTTACCTTTTCATGCTTCTCTTGCTTCTTGTATTTGAAATTCAAATTTTCTGTTCAACTCTGGTCTTTTCATCAAGAATGCTTGAAAGTCCTCTATTTCATTGAATATCCATATTTTCCCCTGAAATAGTATACTCAGTTTTGCTGGGTAGGTGAATCTTGGTTTTAATCTTAATTCCTTTGACCTCTGGAATATTATATTCCAAACCCTGCAATCCCTTGTGGCAGCAAGCACCCCAAGCGTCCTCAGGGTTTGCTGGTAACACAGGTTCTTAGATCTGCTTTGATAAAGGAAAGCAACTCAAAATGGGTTAACAAGCTTACTTTAATCAGTCAAACATGTATTGTTTACCTAGTTTAGGGGAAAAGGTCAGCACCCCAAACTTCAGAATACACAGACAGAATTATCAAGTCAGAGAAACAGATCAAGTAGACAGATTTCCAAACTGTCTAACCATTATATCCATACCAAATCAACATCTGGGTTTCAACATCTGGGTTTTTCAAAGCCGAGGAGGGGCTCTCAACAATGGCTTCCCAGAATCCAGATCAAATCACAGAACACTTCTCAAAGTGAGCCCCAAAACAAAGCTGCACATCAGGACTTATATAGCCTTCTCCTGGCTCAGAGAATGTAACCTTATTGACTCACTGGCCAATCAAGAAGTATCTACTGAAAAACAAGCCTCCCACCCCAGGCTCCAGGTGCACTTTAGCCTAGGGGCAGGGAAGATCTTAAAAATTTACATTCCCATTACATCCCTTAATGTAGAAACTTCTAGAACTTGTGTTATCCTGATTGTGTTTCCACAATACTCAAATTGTTTCTTCCTGACTGCTTGTAATATTTTCTCCTTGACCTGGGAACTCCAGAATTTGGCTATAATATTCCTAGGAGTTTTCTTTTTGGGATCTTTTTCAAGAGGTGATCAGTGAATTCTTTCAATTTCTATTTTACCCTCTGGTTCTAGAATATCAGGGCAGTTTTCCCTGATAATTTCTTGAAAAATTATATCTAGGCCCTTTTTTTCATCATGGCTTTCATGTAGTCCAATAATTTTTAATTATCGCTCCTGGATCTGTTTTGCAGGTTAGTGGTTTTTCCAGTGAGGTACTTCACATTGCCTTCTATTTTTTTTCATTCTTTTGGATCTGTTTTATAACATTTTGATTTCTCATAAAGTCATTAGCTTCCATTTGTTCCAGTCTAATTTTGAAGGGATTATTTTCTTCAGTGAGCTTTTGAACTTCCTTTGCCATCTGGCCAATTTGGCTTTATAAAGGCATTCTTCTCCTCGTTGGCTTTTTGGACTTCTTTTGCCATTTGAGTTAGTCTATTTTTTAAGGTATTATTTTCTTTAGTATTTTTTTGGGTCTTCCTTAGCAAGCTATTGACTTGTTTTTCATGATTTTCTTGCATCATTCTCATTTCTCTTCCCATTTTTTCCTCTGCTTCTCTTAACTTGATTTTCAAAATTCTTCTTGAGTTCCTCCATGGCCTGTGACCAATTCATATTTTTCTTGGAGGCTTTTGATGCAGGAGTTTTGACTTTGTTGTCTTCTTCTGGTTCCATGTTTTGATCTTCTTTGTTGCCAAAGAACTATTTTATAGTCTGATTTCTCTTCCTCTGTTTGCTCATCTTATCAGCCAATTACATGACTTTTGAGCTCTTTGTCATGGTAGAACTCTGTTTCCAGAATGGAGAGTAATGTGTCCCAAATTTCTTGGGTTTTGTGCAGCTGTTGTCAGAGCCTCTTCTGGGTATCTGCCTCAGAACTGTGAGGAGGACTGCCTCTCCACAGCCTCAGCAAGTTCTGCCAAACCAGTGAGTACTTCTCCTCACCCCAGAACTGCCACCTAAGACTGTGACCCAGATCCAGGCAGTGCAAAACAGGAGAATCCTGCCTCAGTGCCAGCAAAGAGATTCCTTCAATTGCCCTCTGGTCAGCTGCTTGGTCCCCCCACTATCTATGGGCCTGGAACTCTGGAAGCCGCTACCCTGCTGTTACCTCTGCCACCCCAGGGCCAGGGGTCGGACTGTGCTCTTCTCTCGCCCAGGTCCAACAGAGTTTCCCCACTGACCTTTTATTTTCTCTTTGGCATTTATGAGTCGAGAACTCTGGAAACTGCCACAGCTGCCAGTGATTCAGTCCCCTGAGGTCTGCTCTGGCTGGTCTGTGCTGACAAGACCCACATGGTACTGTGCTCTGTTCCCAGCCTGGTGCAATAGACACTTCCTTTTGGTTTGCCAGGCTGACTTCAGCTGGATGTGTATTTCACTGTCATTTTGTGGTCTATGTAGCTCTAAAATTTGTTTAGAATCATTTTTTACAGGTATTGGAGATAATTGGTGATGAGCTCAAGTTAGTTCCAGGTTTCTCTTCTATCTTCCTCTCCTCTCTTATAGTCTCTATTCTAGTTTGGACCCTCATGTCTTCTCTGTCAGCTGGACTTATTAATTTGGTTGCCCTGGCTTTGGTCTCTTTCCTCTTCAATCCATCCTTCCTAATTGCCAAATTGATAGTTCTAAATTACAAATCTAATCACTCAATTCCTCTCCCCCCTCCCCCCATGATCAATTGATCTTTATTGCCTCTAGGATGAAATACAAATTTCTCTAGTTACCATTTAAAATCTGTGCAGTTTAGTATCCGCCTACCTTTGGAATTTTATTTCACATTATACATTCCCCATTCCTGCACTCTCCACTGTAGTCAAGCCAATTAGCTATTTGTTCTTTTTACACACATCATGTCTTCTATCTTGGTTCCTTTGCACAAATGCTCCCACATGATTGAACTGAATTCTGTCTTCACTCCACAGACCTCAGAATGACTGATTTTCCAGTTCTTTTCAAAGCACAGGGATGAAGTAATAGAATGGGAGAGAACATTCCAAGCATGGGTGCTGATTTACCATGGAATCATGCATTTGGAGACACATTTGTCGCCAAATTAAGGAAGTCAAATGGTGGGAGAAATCGAGATCTCCCAGAGCCTATCCATCAACCTTGGAGGGGAGGCCAAGGAGGAGTCAAGTACCCAGCTCAGCAACACAGTTATGGTCACAGGCAGGGTCATGTTGGGGACCTTGTTTGTTCTTCTCATGCTCCATGGGGAGGAACTTTGAGTTTGGCAAAAGGGGAAAACAAGCTAGGAACAAGAGCTCTTCCAAAATGGGATGTGTTAGGGGGTTGCTTTAAGGTACCTGAGGCGTCTCTGGGGTGGTGTCTGTGGCAGAGTGGGCACAGTGATGCACTGAGAAAGACCTCTGGAGTGCCTATGCCCTAAGGCTAAAGAGCTGTCCAGGTAGTTCAGACTAGAGTGTGTTTGGTGCCTGTCAATCCAGGAGCCTTGGCACCAGGGAGCTCAGCCTTTCCCCCTCCAGCTGAGCCTCCTCTAGCCCTGGACCACCCCCAAGGGCTCCAGCTCAAGATTCGCAGTTTTTCTGGACATTGTGGACCACACTGGTTTCTCCTTACCCACTCCTTATCTTGCCTTTCCATTTGATCAGAAAGCATTTACTATTCACTTTTCAAGTGCTGGGCATTCTGCCAAGTACTGGTGTGTGTGTGTGTGGGGGGGGGGGCGGGGGCTAAAAAACAAAATAGATCCAGCCCTCAAGGACCTTCAGAGACATCTTCTTTTTGTATGTGTGTGTGAGAGTTCTTCTCATTCTCCCAGTGATCATCACTCCCTCCCTCTAGATACTAGTTAAATGTCCTATGCACTTTGAATATTCTTATATATGTAAATATTCTATCCCCTTAGCAGTGATTCTTTCCTTCTTGTTGAGGCTTTTCTAGTAGGTACACAATTTCAGAGGACCAACCATTCAGCTCCAAAGGAGTGACTAAAGCACAGCAAGGTTGTTGAGATAGAAATGAATAAGACCACAGTGCCTAGAGTGAGGGACAGAATAGTCCTAGTCTATTCTTATATATGTATACCATACACACACACACACACACACACACACACATACATTTACACGCACATCCTACATTGGAGTATTGTGTTTAATTCTGGGCCCCACATTTTAGGAAGGATATTAACAAATATCCAAAGGAGAGCAAACGGGATGATGAGGGAATGGGGGACCATGACACATGAAAATAGTTTAAAGGAATTGGGAATTTAAAGTTTGGAGAAGGAAAGGCTTAGAAAGGATGTGACAGCTGAGAGGTAATGTGGTATAGTAGTAGCTGGAGAGGTGGGCCTGGACTCTGGAAGAATTAGGTCTAATGCCTCATATAGTTAATGGCTAGGTGAGCTTTCTGAACCTATTTTCTCATCTGTAAAATGGTGTTAATTACGTCTATAGTGCTTACCTTATAAGTTTTTGTGGAGTTCATTTAAACATTCATAAGCATTAACTATATGCAATGAACTGTTCTATGTGCTTGGTTGCTTTTTAAGGACAAAAACAAAAGTCACTGTTCTCAGGGAACTTACTATTGAAGGGAGAAATATCATATTTGTAAAAAGTTAAGTATTAAATGTATACAAAGTAATTTTCTAGGGGCCATGCCTAATAGAATGGGGCTTCCAGAGGGCCCAAAGAAATGATAGAATAGGGACCTGAGAGAGATGGTACCACCATGGATGGCTATCAAGGATCTGGGAGGGGCAGCCTTTTGCCTGAAATAATTCATGTAAAGCAATTTGCACATGTTTAAAGCAATGAATGTATGTAGATAGATAGGCAACAGACATTTGCTAGGTACCTGCTGTATGCCATGCTAAGCTCACAGCACACAAAATAAAACAATCTCCATCCTCAAGGAATCAGGAAAGGCCTTGTATAAGAGGTGGTGTTTGAACTAGCTCTGAAGGAGTTTAGGGCTTCGGAAAGGCAGAAGTGAGGAGGAGATGGATTTCAGGCATGAGGGACAGTCTGTGTAAAAGGTACAGAGAAAGGACTCAGAATGCAATGTGTGAGGGACAGTAGGTAGTTCATTTGACTGAACCCTAGAGTGCTCAAGTAGAATGAAGCACAGTGAACCTAGAAAGATAAACTAGAGCCACATTGAGTAGAAATGCATACACCAAACAAAGGAGTTTCTATTTGGTTCTTGGGGCTATAAGGAACCCATGGAGCTATTTGAGTTGGGGAATGTCCTGGTCAGACCTATCCTTTGGAAATAATGCTTTGGCAGCTATCTGGAGGATAAATTGGAGAGGAGAGAGACTGTAGGCCTTTGTTAGGAGGCAATATGGAGAAAGGTGACTAGGGTGTGACCTAGGGTGATGGTCAAATGAGTAGAGGAAAGGGGTAGATGCCTGTGAGAAGTGTGCTGTGGAAGCAGACTTGACAACTGAATGGAAAAGGGGGGGGGGTGAGAGGCAAGGAAGGGCTGAGAATGAATCGGAGGTTACAAACATGCGTGACTTGTGTTGCCTTCAACAGATAAAGGAAAGTGAGGAAGAGGAGCAAGTTTGGGGGAAATTTAATGAGTTCTGTTTGAATTGTGTTGAGTTTGGGTTGTTTATAGGGCCTGCAGTTGGAAATGGTTGGAAATGTCTCATAGGCAGTTTGTGACATGAAACTAGAGTGGGTAAATAGGGCTGAACAGAAGATGAAAGCTGGACCCATGGGAACAAATGGAATGAGAGACATAGCTCAGCCTTGGGGGGGGGAGGAGGGGATGAGTGAGAGAGAAAGAGAGAGGCAGAGAGAAAGACAGAGGGAGACAGAGAGAGAAACAGAGAGACAGAGAGAGGGAGAGACAGAAAGAAAAAGAGAGAGAGAAACAGAGAAAAAGAAAGAAGCAGAGAGACAGAGACAGAGAGAGAGCAAGACAGAGGGACAGAGATAGACAGAGACAGAGGCTGAAAAGGTGTCCAGGAAGAGAGTATGATAAAGCATCAAAAGTTACTAAGGAGGCCAAGTGGATTTGAGGATTGAGAAAAAAAAGACGGTCAGATTTGACCAGAAGAGATCTTTGGTAAATCCTGGGAGATCAGTTGCAGTTGAGTGATGAGGTTAAAAGGAAGATTACAAGGGACTGAGAAGGGAGTGGGAGGAGGGGAGGTGGAGGCACCGAGTGTGGAAAGCTTCTTTCTAGGAGTTTGGCTGTGAATGAAAGGCGAAAGAGAGGGAAATAGATTGTTTTCCAAAGGGTTGAGGGTATATCAATTTGTGTCACTTGATTTTTGTCATTCCCTTTTTCTTCCCCCAAACTTGAATCACTTTCGATAATGATGATGATGATAACCCACCATGACCAAAAAACATCACATATAGGATACACTTTGCAAACCTTAAAGTGCAATATAAATGTGGGTTATTTTTTACTTTTTTTGAAACACTATCTCATCTATTCTCATTTAATCCTTGCCATGACCTCAATGAAAGACGGGTTGTGAGGATGATTCTTACTGTTTTATAAATGATGAAATTGAATCTTTGATTAAGCAACTTGCCTATGGCCATACAGATGGTAGGTGTCAGAGGCGGGGTTCATGCCTGGCTGTCTCCTCACTCTAAATCCTTTATTCTTTCCACAAAACCATGCTGCCCTAACAGAGAAGATTATTGACAGATGAGGGAACTGAAGAATGGATTAGTTAGGTCATTTCCCTTCAGTCACAGAGACGGATGTTGTTGTTCAATTGTGTCCAACTCTTCAGGATGCCATTAGGGATTTTCTTGGCAAAGATATTGGAGTGGTTTGCCATTTCCTTCTCCAACTCATTTTACAGTTGAGGAAACTGAGGCAAACAGGGTTAAGTGACTTGCCCAGTGTCACACAGCTACTAAATACCTGAGGCCAGATTGGAACTCAGGAAGAGGGAGGAGTCTCCCTGGCTTCAGGCCCATTATCAATGCCTCTTAGTTGTCCTGAGGCAGTCTAAAGTCTAGGTATTCTAACTCCCTTGAGATACTTTTCCTCTCCTCCCCCCAATTTTAAACTAACTACATATTCAATTCACCTTCCACTTAATTCTACCATTTGTTTGATATGCATCTGAAATTCAGTGAAGGATGTGCATTTAAAATGATTACAAAGTCTATGTTGAATGAAGTAAAATTAGCACATTATGCAACAGAAAATATCATTTCCAATGCTAAATATGATGGTAATCTTTTTATTAGTGTTTTGAAAGTGTTTATTCATTTCCCTTCATAAAAGAGAGTGCATAGACCTATACTTGATCTGGAATTTGAAAAATAATGTCTAGACAAGACTTGTAAATTCCTTTCCTATCATTTTTGTTCTTTTTCTGACTCCTTAGTTCCTTGGGAATCAGTCAAGATTTACCTTGTGAAGTCTGTGTTCTTAAACCCAGATTCATTCAAGCAAGGCTTCTTTGTTGTACAACTGGTGTCTTCTTAATATCTGGTAGTGTAGATGATTAGTTAGTTGGCTTTGCTTGTCAGTCATAGTTCACACACACACACACACACACACACGGAAACAAAAGATTTCAACAAATTTGCTTAAAGATTTTAATGAAAGAAAAAACTGTATATCTTGTATTTAGATGCCTTTCATGTCAACATATGAGTATTTAAAAAAAAAAAAATTGGCCTCTTCTTAGAAAATGCTTACCCACAAAAAAGGAAAGAAAAAACCAAGCAAACATTTTAGCATTCTAGTATTCCCATATGTAAACTCTGTAAGTCTTCATGAGGCACTTAGGCTCTAAGTATGGAACTGTTAAGGTCATTGAACATCACTCTTTCCTGAGTGGAGATTTCCCAATGTCATTGGTTCCTCAATAACAAGAAACCCTGATGGGTACCTTCCATTACTCCTCAATTGACTAATGGGACAGTTGTTTTAAGAGTATAAGAAATAGTGAATTAGGCCACACCCATTGTCAGTTGAACCAAATAGGACTACATCTAATTTTCTTTCTATTGTAACATTGCCACTATAAATTTACCACTACTTTATGTTATAACATCCATCCTACTTAGGCTGGAATTTGCTCTGCCCATGTAACTTCATTTTGCTCTCCTCTTCCATGTGAGATGCTACTTCTTTACCTTTCTATTAGCCTACTTCCTACCTATAGTCATCCTTCAGGTCCCAACCCACATCTTACCCATGAAGCTTCAGTTGGCTACTCAAGCCCTCATTGTCTTTCTCTGAGCTCCTGCTGTCCTCACAGTCTATTTAATGCACCTTAGGAAAGAGACCTACAAAATTTAGGAGAGTAAAATTTGGAGTCAGAGTCCCTGAGTTCAAATCCCAGTTTTGCCACTTTCTGCCTGTGTGATGTTGGGCAATTCACATCAGTCCTGTGGGCTTCTGTTTCCTCATCTATAAAGTGAAAATTTGGTTTCTAAGATTCTTTCCAATTCTAAATCTGTGATTCTCTGTTGTCATAGATTTGTTATTATTTTATGAATGTTAGATAATCAGTGGACAGGACACATATTCCATAGGTATCTATGCTATGTCAGAAAAATGAGAAGCCCCCAAGCCACTGAGTAGATCCCTGGTATCAGCTTCACAGGTAGACATGAAGAAAATTATGAAGTATGGGCAGACAGGATGGGTAACAGTCTGTATTAGTGGAGAGAGTATTTCCATCAATGAGAAAGCGTATTCTTGGATGTATTGGTGTTCTCTTTTCTCTAGTTAAAAAATTGTTAGGGCAGGGACTGTGTATTACCCTTCCTTTATGTCTCTTACATATCAGAGCACAGTGTAGAATACATAGGAAATGCCCTTATAAATATGTTTAATGATTGGATGACATGAATAATTGCCTGGTTTAAATGACCCCATTGGGGGTTTTTCTTGGCAAAGATACTGGATTGGTTTTCTGTTTGCTTCTGTAGCTCATTTTACATATGGGGAAACTGAGGTAATAAGGGTTAAGTGACTTGTAAAGGGCCACATATCTAATAAGTGCCTGAAGTCAAATTTGAACTCAGGTCTTCCTGACTCCAAGTGCTTTGCTTTATTCTTGGTGCCACCTAAATGCTTCCCATGCAGAGGAGATGGAAGATAATGATATTGTTAGAGGAATATTACTGTATTTCTAGTCCCAGGAATTGGAGCTTTGGATTGAGTCAGACAACCTGGGTTTGAATCCTGATTCTATGACACACTAGCTGTGTGTCATGGAAAAGTTTTTTGTTTTTTTAACCACTCAGTGCTTCAGTTCTTTGTCCATATTGTGTTGTTGTTTCTGAGTTAAAGTAATGTCCAATTCTTTGTGACCCTATTTGGTTTTTTTTTTTGGCAAAGATCCTGGAGTGGTTTTCCATTTCCTTCTTCAGCTCATTTTACAGATGAGGAAACAGAGGCAAACAGGGTTAAGTGACTTGCCCTGGGTCACACAGTTCGCAAGTATCTGAGTCAGATTTGAACTCATGAAGATGAGTCTTCCTGACTCCAGGCCAGGCACTCTCCACTGCACCACATGACCACCCCATCTATATTGTGAGGGAGTGGTATTAGACAGCCTTGATAGTCTCCTGCAGTTCTGAATCTCTAACCCTGTAAATAATCTTTAAGCAAAATTTCAAGAACAGGATCCCCTTTCGCCTTCAGTTTCAAGAATATCTAAGATAATTTTATATTCCTTGAATGCCACTGTCTGATCCGCACACTTAACTATTATGGGCATGCACACCAAGTACTTTATATATGAATTAGTACGCAGGAGTAAATAGCCAAGAATATTTCTCAGGCTCTTTTCTCTGACTCCTACAAAGCATTCATGATCACCTCCTTCCCAACTGGGTGTCAGTGTGAAACTTAATGGATGCAATCTCCAATCCGTGATCCAGGTCACTGATGAAACAATTAAATGGCAGTGTGCCAAGGACCAATTCTATTTGTTTTATATTCCCAGTATGACCCTAAGAGAGGTCATTTAATATGTTTCTCAGGCAGCCTTTTCAAAACAGGAGGAATGCTTACTCATCTGGGATAGACTTTTCAGGTGGGCCTGCTTAAAGGCTTCTTCTTCTTTTTTTTTTTTTTTTGTCAAAGACCTGAGCTGATGAATCCTTCAATCTCCCAGGACTCAAGTCCTTCTTTGACATTTTATACAATTCTGTACACCTAATACTCCGAGAAATGAACAGCAACCTTTTTTCGGCAGAGGAAATAGGTTTTGATGACCTTTCTAATATAGTGGCCCATGGTAATTGAGGTAGGAACTGAGTGTTCTCTGAATGAACTCAAGGGATTCCCACTTGGAAGCCTGGATCTTTGCTCCAACTTTTCCTTCCCAAGGAGAAACTCTGTAATTTGTAATTAACAACATAATGAGGAGCCTTTGCAAATGGCCCCATGTTCGGCTGTGCAGAGGAATGTGTGAACGAGAGCAGAAAAAGAAGGAAAACCCCAGTTGGCTTTAAAAGTCGGTAACATTTTTAGCACACTCATATTCCACAGGCAGATTAGAAGGCTGACCTGTCTGACACTTCTGCATCACTCCCTGCTATTCCAATTGCCTCTTTGAATGCTTTTTCTCAAGCCTTTTCTTAGCACCTCTGAGATTGTTCTGGTGCTTTCCATCAGGGTACTGGGCTCTGTGTTGTTCAGAGAATTGCTATATTACATGAAGGGGATGGGAGAGAGGGAGGGAATTCAACCTACTCAGCGTCTCAGACTTTTCTCTTGAGGTCTCGGAAGCTATATTAGTCTTGGGTAACTTTACCTTAGCTTTGTGTGCATGACTTTGTGTTTTAAAAAGACATTTCTTTTATTTCTATATCCATCTTCTGTATCAAAATAGTCAATTGTTTATCTATCAGTTAGCTAATTTATTTTGATAGATCCTCAGATTTTATTGATATAGGGAACCTCCCATTAAGGAAAATTCCTCTACTAATGCAGATTGGCATCTCCTTTGAAATTTATAGTCTGAGTTGCCTGGGGCATTGAGAGATTAAGTGATTTGTCCAGAGTCCCATAGCCAGTATTTAGGACTTGAAACCACCTTTTCCTGACTCAGGTCCCAGCTTTCTCTGTTCGAAGTGCCTTGCAACTTCTCATGTTGAAATCAAGTTAGAGAAAATATAATCAAGAAATAAAACCCCATATACCTATCTCAGCATCTCGAGTAGTTTCTGTACTTTGACTCCTTATGCAGGTAAAAGTTCTTTGTCCCCATACTTCTAGGATCTGTTTAATATACTTCATCTGTTTAAACCTTACCTCTCATGATCCTGGGTGATCTCATGATGCCTGGGGGACTGTGGGCAAACCACTAGTCCTTCTTGGGTCTCAGTTTTCTCAACTTAAAAATGAGAGAATTGGACTGGATGGCTTCTGGTGAGCCTTGCAGACTTCCAGAGATGATCCTAGGTTTCTAAAATGAATGATGGAAAGACTTTTAGATATTTTAATTCATATGTATACTAGGAGATGAGCTCCATGGAAACAGAACCCCCCACTCAGATGGTTTATATTTAAGTAATGTGGTTATGAAGAAATAATTAACTAACAGCATGAATACCCACTGGTTTTCCCTTGTCCCCTTCAGGTGGGCTGCATTGACCTACATAGTCCTCAGTTAAAGTTTCTTGCAAACACTGACCTCTGGGAAATGATTAGCTCATCCCTAGGAAGTGGAATGTTTGATATATTATGTTGTCTGATCTTGTCTGTGGCCTCTAACATTTCTGTGTTTTGTTTTTTTAATTAAAAAAAATTAGCAACTATAGTTTCCAAGATTGGGCTTTTAATGCAAGGTTTTTTTTTTTTCTTTTTTAAAGTATGTAGTTATATAAGAGGCCTTCTTGAACTAAAAGGCACTAGTATAGTGCCTTTGGGATTTAAGCTTTTGGTGGTATGTTGATGCTTTAAGTCACAAAACTTCCTCATCAGATTATTTTCTTGCTTTTTATAGATCTAACATAAGGCCAGACTATGCAGACTCCAACTTTCATGACTTCAAAATGCACACCTTCACGAGGGTTACATCCTGTAAAGTCTGCCAGATGCTCCTGAGGTAAGTGTTGTTCCACACCTGGCTGGAGCCAAGCATAGTACGCTTTTGGAAACTGAAGCTCTCTGGGAGTTTGCAAGGATGATGGATCTGCTTTGCCACGTTTGTCCACACTCTTTCCATCTTCCCATGCTACTAGAAATCTTTTTTCTCACCAGGACATGTTGCCACCCTTTGCAGTGCTAGAGACTCTTTTCTCAGACCCTGTAAGGTACTACTTAAAGAGGAAGAGGAGGAGGCAGCATTCTCTCTCTCTCTCTCTCTCTCTCTCTTTTTGGAGAGGGGAAGGTAGGGCAGTTGGGGTTAAGTGACTTGCCCAAGGTCACACGGCTAGTTTTAAGTGTCTTAAGGCCAGATTTGAACTCAGGTCCTCCTGACTCCAGGGCTGGTGCTCTATTCCTAGCCACCCCGAGGGAGCATTCTCTTTATCCCTACTTCCCAAATGCTCTGTGCTACCATCATCCAACAATGTGTTTTCCTTTGAGGATCAATCATTCTGACTTTATCACTCAGCCAGATTTGTTACAGTCATCTACCAACCTTAGAGTTATTCTCTTCTTTTTCAAGGGGTTCAGGATGACGTGTGGTTGTTTTTCCACCCTGACCCTAGTCTTCACACATGAGGATATTAACATTTTGATGTTCCTTCCAAAGCCTGGTTTCCCACTTATCAGCCTCTTAAACTCCCATGACCTCCTTCTTCCTTCTGCCTCAGTCATTTGCAGAGATGGCCATGCCCTTGATGTGTCTGGATCAGGGATGGCCCCACTCACACTTGTTTTATTGCCATAACAGAGAACACTCTGCCATAATAGAGAATACTCTGAATTCCTCTCTTAACTACAAGCTGCTGTCCTTTGATTTTCTTTTTCTGGCTCACACCTTCTACACCTATTCCTCATTCTCACTGACACCTCTAGGTCCTCCAGCCCACCCTGTTCTCCCAGTTTGTCATCCTTTCTTTGGCCTCCCTTCTTAGTCTTGACTTCATACTTAGGCAACTCAACCATTTGCTACCTTTGAATCCCTTGTCCCCGTTTTCTGTTGCCAGACATGCCTTGTGAAACAGTAATGTTAGGTTAAACCCACCAAGCACCTTCTGGGTTTTTGTGTACACATTATTGAATGCTCCTGGAGAAAGTCACACAGTAGTTCCAGTTTGGTTCCCTTTGAATTTAGGATATTTAATCTCACCTTGGCACTCGATGCTGCCCAGTAATCTTTGACCTGGATTTACTCCTTCACACTTTACATTGCTCCAGAAGGAGATCTTGCTTCTTACTTTATTGATCCTCTTCCACAATGAAGGACAGACAACAACAATGATTTAGAAAACAGGGGTCAGTTGTCACTGGAACTCTCTTCTCTACTCCATACTCAGTATCTGTTTTCACCATGCTCCATTCTCTTCTCCCTTGCTCCATTCTCTGATGAAGAGGTAGTCCTTTCCTTTGCCAGGCCTAATCCTTCCACTTGTTCTCTTGATCCATCATCTCCCAATACCTGTGTAAGCAGGCCTATTCAGTCATTCCCCCTCTCCCTCTAATCTTTAGTATCTCATCCACTGCCATGTACAAACATGCCCAGGTCTCTCCCATCCTTAAAAACCCTTCCCTTACATCATCATTATATCTTTCTTCTTTCACAAACTCCTAGAAAAAAGTATACTTTATATACTTGTTGCCTCAATTTCTGAACTTTCAGTGGTGCACAATTGTCTATCAGGCAAAATATAAACTCTTGCTTCAGATATTCTAGTCCCTCCACAATCTGACTCCAATATGCCTTTACAGATTTATCTGATGCTAATCTTATGTACTCCATATTCCAGTTAAAATACTCCCATTCTTGTCTGGAAATCTACTATCTTTGTGTCTTTGCTGAGACTATTTCCAGTGGCTTAAATGAGCTCTTTCTTTCCCACTATCTCCATGCTTAAGTCATTCACTTCCTTTAGATCTTAAATCAGATGCCACCTTCTCCATAAAGCTTTTTTGACTCCTCTATCTTGAGTGAAAATGTTCTACACCATAGACTTTTGCCTGATTTGCTCATGCATATATTCTGCTTTCCTTCCCTGTCCCCATTAAATTAACACAGTGTCTGTGTGTTGTCCACCTTTGAATTTTCAGTGTCCAACAACGAGTTAAATTTGGTAGGAACATTGACTTAACACTCTAGTTCTTGTTCCTGAACAATCTTGACTCACTCTCTCCTCTCTGTTTTCTCTTTCTTTGTCTTTTCTTGTAATATTTCATTGATGCTATTTTTTATTGCTATCATTTCTTCATGATTCTCTCCTGTAAAAGAACCCCGCCCCCCACCTCCCACCTTGTAACAAGTACAGTTAAACAAAATAACTCGATGCTTTGGTCATGTCGGAAAATGTACGCCTCATTCCACATCTATAATCTGCTACCATTTTGTCAAGTGAAATCATGATTGGTTATTATGTTGATCAGAATTCTGAACCTTTGCATTGTCGTTTTTTCTTAAATTATTTTCATTATCATGTAAATGGTTCTGCTAATTTTATTCAGAAGTGGTTGGTATATGTTTTCCTAATTGTCTCTGAATTTCTCATAATTCTCAGAGAATTGTGAATTTGCTCATATTTAATCTTATAAATTAATATTCCATTGCATTTAAACACCATTTGATTATCCATTTCCCAATAGGAGGGCACCCCCTTTTTTTCTGGACCCTTCCTACTACAAAAAACCTAGTGTTTTTCTAAGGGACAGTCCCCTCTGCTTTTAGTGTCATTGGATTATGGGCCTATGAATGATAACTCTTGGTCAAAGAGTATACTGAATTTACTGACTTTTTTTCTAATTCCAAAATGATATTAGTTCCTCAAAACTTTCAGTTAGGTTTTCTCTTCATTCTGGAAATGATTTTGAATAAGACCAACATTAATTTCTTTCATTTATTCTAATGATTTTATATATAGAGAGAATTTATCACCTTTAATGTATCACTCTCTAATTTTACTTTTCAGAGGAACATTTTATCAAGGCTATTTATGTTTCAAGTGTGGCGCCAGAGCACACAAAGAATGTTTAGGAAGATTAGACAATTGTGGCAGAGTTAATTCAGGTGGTAAGTCATTTTTATTGTTGTGATACTGTTTTTAATTAGGACATAAACCTTGCTAAACATAATTAAGGCTTAATTTACCCCTAATTTGTGTTTATTGTAACATATATGCTTTTGAAACTACCATTTATAAGCACAATTAGAAGAAAGCTTAAAATTCATGTGACTTATCCTTGTTAAATTAAATGTTAGAGAGAAAAAGAAAAAAAAAAGCTACTAGAAGATATGTTAGTACCTCTCCTACCTTGTAGCCTTATTTTACCACACATCATTTTCTTCTAAGTAGAAAAAAGATTATTCTTTCTTTAGCATCTGTCTTTCCATCCATTTTGATGGCTTAATCATTGGTGTATCCAAGTGTTAGATTTCTCTAACATGCTCCTAGATGGGCAGTCCTTCTATTTGGTTGCCAAGGGCAAAAATTATATGTAGACTAATTCATGAATTAATGAATTCAACACACACACACACACACACACACACACATTAAAGGCTTAATCACTGGTGCATTGGATTATTAGATTTCTCCCAAATCCTTCCAGATGATTGGGGGCAGTCCTTCTATTTGGTTGCCAGGGGCAAAAATCATATGTAGACTAATTCATGAATTAATGAATTGAATTAATTTATCTTTTTCCAACATCAAAGACATAGATTGCATTTTTGACAATCTTATTTTAAAACTTTGCCCTGGTTAAAAAAAAAGGAATGTCACATTCCTGTTACATGAGACAGACAAGGGGCACATAGGCTCTCAGGATCTTTTGGTTTGCTTGCAATTATGCATTCAGCAGGCTTTTATCTCTCATCGCCCCTCCTGGATTCTCTTAACTCTCTGCCTTCTCTTTCTTTTCTTGTCTCTTTCTTCTTTCTCTTTTTTCTTCTCTCTTGTTGTCTTTTTCCCCTGAGTTTCTCTGTTTTATCAATAAATCCTTTCAAAATCAGTCAACGTTTTTGAACACAAGCAAGTGAACTTTAACCACTTGAGTTCAAAAGGCAGCCGTGTCAAACTTGGATTTTCCCCAAGGAATCAATGGACATTGAATTATTTGGGATAAAGTGAAGAGCAGAATAGAGAATATGAGCTCATTTTAGATTCATTTAGGTTCGGATAATGGGACACTTGTTACGGGTAGAGGAGCGAATTATTTTGGCCCTTGGAAATTAAATTTTAATGTTCGTATCATAAGGAACTACTTAATTTCCAACAACTCACAAGGAAGATAGTATTAAATGATAGACATTTGTGGTGTAGTAGAAAGAGTACTTAGATTAGGAGTCAAGAGAGATGAGCTCCATTTGGACTCTGTTACTAACTGTGCGACTTTATGCAAGTAATGTAATCTGTTTCAACTTTAGTTTTCTGACGTGCAAAAATGAGGACATCGGGCCAGTAGTAGAATGTAAGTGACATAAGGGTAAAGGCTATTTAGACTATTTTAGTTTTTTGTCTTTGTATCTCTAAAGTCTGACCCATAGTGAGCACTTCACAAATGCTTGTTGATTGATTAGTTTTTTAATTGTATTTTCTAAGGATTTAATTTTTTTTTGAGGGAGAAGGAGAGAATCTGGATCTGTAGTTGAATCAGTGTAGGAATTTATTCCAGGAGTGCAGACTCAACAATTTTATTGTATTTAAAAAAAAATGTTTTTGGAGGGGGGAAGGTAGGGCAGCTGGGGTCAAGTGACTTGCCCAAGGTCACACGGCTAGTTTTTGTGTTAAGTGTCTGAGGCCAGATTTGAACACAGGTTCTCCTGATTCCAGGGCTGTTGCTCTATTCACTGTACCACCTAGCCACCACAACAATTTCATTGTTAATTTAGAGTCTTAGTGAGCAGACCGGGGGCACTCAGGGGGTAAGTGTCATACCTATGGACACAGAACTATTAAATGTCAGAGGAAGAACTTGAATTCTCCATATCTTCCCACCTCTTAGCTCACTCTTTGTCTGCTGCACAATGCTACTGTTTCATAGGTAATTATTTTTGATCTGGAACCTTTTTTTTTAAATTGATATTTTATGTAGTCTTATTTTTAAGTGTATTTTTCATAGATTAGAAAAATATGAATCTTAACTTTCTCGATACAAAATTCTATTCAATTAAATTTAGCAAACATTTATTTAATTCTTGATATTTACAAGACATTGGGCTAGGTACTGAAGTGAAAGGCCAGTTGTTAATTCTATGTAAGAATTAGAAGCAGATGAAATGTAAATTAAAAATAAAATTAAAAACCCTCAAAATCAAAGCTAATAAATAGTGAAACATACTTTTGGATTTTGCTTTCTCTACACTTGTTCTCCATTGCTAAGCTATTGTCAGTTTGAGCCCATACTTGGACACTGTGTGTATTGGAGGGAGAATGACCTAATGAGTGAATATTATATTTTAATTATTCTTGCTTTTGTATTCTATTGATTAAATGATATGACATGGTTATTTTATTCTTGCTTTTGACCTCTCACTAAATATTTTATGTTTAAGAATTAATGACATCGTTGTGGGTGCTTTATGCAAATGGGAAGCATACCAGTAGGGGCTCAGAAGCTACAGTAACCACAGTGGAATAACATGACACTTAGAGTGAGTTTAGCAATATGGTCACCTGTAGCAGCAAGCACCCCAGTATCCCCAGGGTGGCTGCCAACACAGGTTCTTAGATCTTCTTTTCTAAAGGAAAGCAACTCAAAATGGGTTAACAGTCTTGCTTTAGTCAATCAAACATATCATTTTCCTAGTTCAGGGGAAAAATTCAGCACCCTGAGCTTCAGAGTATACAGAGAGAAGTTACAAGTAGACAGAGAAACATTTCAGCAGACAGGCCTCCAACTGTCTGATCATTACATTCATACCTAGTCAGTTATCAGAGAGGGAAGCATCAACATCTGGGTTTTCAAAGCTGGGGGGCTCGATGGCTGCCCAGAGTCTCATCCGGTCAAATCACACAACTATTCTCAAAGTGAGCCCCAAAATAAAGCCTCACATCAGGGTTTATATAGCCTTCTCCTGGCTCAGAGAATGTAACCTCTTGACCCACTGCCCAGTCAAAAAGCATTCCCGAAAACTAAGCCTTCCACCATAGGCTCCAGGTGCACTTGAGCCTATCATAGGTCTTAGGGGCAGGGAAAGTCTTAAATTCAGATTCCCATAACATCACCTCATTATAGAAATACCTCTATTCATCTGAACTGTAGTGATAGCCTTCTGGTGGATATCCCTGGCTCAAGTTTCTCCCCAGTCCTCTACTCAGCAGTCAAATTTACCTTCCAAAGTGTAGGTCTTAAAATGTTCCCCTTCTACTTAATAAACTTCAGTGGCTGTCTACCACCTCCAGCATCAAAAATAAAATCCTTTCTTTTTGGCATTATGAATGCTTTATTATTGTCCCCACCCAAATGGCAAAGGACTTTGTAATGAGATATAATGAGACTACTTCAATACTTCAAAACATGTGCTTTCTTTGATATGGATATTCCCTCTACTGGTCCAGATTGCAACCCCACTAACTACAAGGGGGTAGATATTCTTGTGGAGTTGTAGGCAAAAAAAAATGTATCACTCTATGCCAACCTGGAGATGAATCTCTCTGGACTAAGCCAAGTTAATCCTTGGACAGTAGCTATACTATTAATCATTGCATTTGTCCTTTGACACTTTTCAGAGTTTATACTCTGTTTTTATAACCTTTAGGGACCCGGTGGCATCTCCACTTCACCATAAGGATTCAGAGTAGAATTTCAGTGGAAGGTGGCACAGTGGAGAGGGCACTGGACCTGGAAATATGGAAGGATCCGAGTTTTAAAATCTGGTCTCAGACTCTTATTAGCTGGGTGACCATGGGCAAGTCACTTAACCTCTGTTTCTAACAGTTTCCTCATCTGTAAAATGGGTAAAATAATACCATTTACCATTCAGGGTTATTATAAAATGAGTTAATATTTGTAAAGCACATTAAGGTACTATATAAATGCTAATTATTATTATTTTTTTTAGCTATTATGGAAGGTGACGGATCTAATACTGTGAAAATAAATTTTGAATAATAAAATATGAGGATTAATTTTGAAAATGCCTCAATGTTTTCCATGTGAGAAAGGGAAAGTAAAATGACTTAAAAAAATCACTGATCTTTTTCCTGGAAATTTTTTTTTCCTGATTAGATCCTGTATGTAAAAACTAATTCCTCATAACTCATATCAGTCTTTTTAAGAGACACAAGGTATGGTAATATACAGCTTGTAATCTCTGGTAGACTGAGGCTAATGGATTCCTTGAGTTGCTACAGTTCTAATCTGGGCAAGATAGGGAGCCTTAATATTAAAAAAAAAGCACAGATTTATAAACTTGGAACACTTCAAACTTAATAAGTTAAAAAAAATAACTTGAAAGATGCATTCCCTCTTTATTGGAGTAACCAAGCCTAGACAGTCCAGAAACTGGGTTATGAGTAGCTGTCATGTTTCCTAGGGAAATAAACATCTTTAAAGTTGTTAAGAAACATTTATTAAGCCAGGTACTGTGCTAAAGTGTTATGTTTACATGAGGTTTTCTAACTTGATCCTAGAAGGTTTGAGCAATAGGTTATTGAAATGACAGCAAATACATCTACATACGCAAATGACTTTGGACCCCTGAGTCCCATTATGATCTACATGACGATTTTTCAAGTTTGGAGTGCTAAAGATAGAGGGTTTGGTCAAATAGCAAGGACAGTGTATTTCAGTAGCTATCTTAGCAGAATTTTGAACTGGAGAGAAAAACAAAAGAAAATAGGGATGCTATTCTCCTCTCCCTTCCCCCACATCCTTCCTTCACCTTGATCCTTTTCTCTGTTTTCATTATTCACTCATTTCCCCTGGGGAATGGGCTTGAGATGGCAAAGGGCATCTTGCTCTGTACCCCTCATCTGAATGTCCTTTACTATAGAATTGACAATATATGGCTAGCTCAAAGCATTGCCAGTTTTTTCCTCCCCAGAGGTACTTAGGAGTAACAGTTAAACCTTCTGGGAAGGTTGAGCCTTTTTGGCAAAGGAAAAATGAAGGAGAAGTCTAGCTATTTACAGTTATAAACCTCACACTACAGAAGGCAGCTGGGAATGACCTTTGAGAGGCAGTGCTGCCCAGTGGACTTGAACTGAAAGAATCTGGATGCAAATTCCACCCTGATAGTGCCCAAGGGACCTTCAGGAAGTCATTTAATTTTATTGGGCCCCAGTTCCTCATCTGTAAAAGGATGGGGTTGGATTGGATAGAATCTAGGCTATCTTCCAGGTCTAAAACTATGATTCTATAGTGCAGTATTAGACAAGTCATGCATTTACCCTAGGTATGGGGCTCTCTCAGAAGAAAATGTTTCTATATTAACAGAAGAAAATAGTGTCCTGTATCTGCGGACTTTCAGTCATTGAGCAGACTCTTCTGGGAAAGCTACTCCTATCAGACAGTAGACCATCCACCCCACTATATATTAGAACTGGATGTAGGCCAGGATCATTAGAAATTTTCAGCAGAGGCCTAAATTTAAAGAGTACTCTCTTGTTATCCTTCAACTCCATGGAAACAATAGAGCTTAGCATCTGATTAACAAGAATAATTAATGTAAATAGAAAGCTACCAGATGGTGGGCTGGGGTGAACTTCTCTCCTCTGAGGATGATTTTAGAACCCAGGCTAAAATGGGGAGAGGTGAGGGTCAGATATAGTTTCCTTCTGCTATGCTGTAGCTAGTAGAGAAGAAAAGGGACATCTTATATACTATCTCCCTCACTCTTCTAAGTTTTACCTGAATTTTACCTGAACTATGGTCCAGGCTGATGATCTAGGAATGGGAGAGAGAAAACTAATGTGACCAGAGGACACATGATAAGTCCTACCCACCAGGTCATGTAAGTGATAGGCCCAAAAGTTCAGGTGTATGGGAAGACCAGTACCTCTGGTGTTAGGGCTGCTTTTGACCTTTGGTATCTCCTGCTACCCAACTCTCACCTATGGAATGCACAGTGGCCACACCCTGATAAATCATTTCAGCAAATGGACTAAACCTGGCTGAGGGTAACTGAAGGACCTGAAACCCATTGGTGAGTTGGGGAAAGGGTAACCAAGCATGTGAAGACTTCCCTGGCGGGAATGGGTGGATGTGAATGATTTGTTCCAATGATGGTGAAAACAGGCACTGTGGAGCACTTAGAGCTTGGTTAGACATTGACAATGCCAATGTCACCCACTGCATCCCAAGCCATTGCCAGTCATTGTGACTTTCATCTTGTTGCTGGACTTCAGTGATGTGAGAGAGTGAACCTTATGATTTCCAACAACTCTGCCTCACTTAGATCCAATTTATGCTTGAGTTAAAAGATACATTTTTACCTTCAAAGGCCTGTGACAAGGGACAAGTGATGAAGCAGCAGTTGTGAATATGCCTGTAGTCACAATCCTATACATAGGCATCCAGGTCATTAGGGTTATCTTCTTACTGAATTGAAGAAGCAGTGGGTTTCTGCAGCCCTCTGGTTGGTTGAGCAGCCTTTTTTTTTTTTTAAGGAATGCCCTCCTTTTTTTTTTAAGGAATGCCCTTCTTACCTCCTGGTGTGAGGAAGGAATTAAAAAAGGTGCCCTGAAGATTATCTACTTCACTTAACCTAACCCTGGCTTGCTTATTGTGGAAGGTAGGGATTTTACCATAAGGTTGAAAAACAACAAAAAAAAAAATGTACAAAATTTTTTCCAAAGATGATTCTCATTATCAAGGCAATGCCTTGAACTCCCTGTGTATTGCCAGTGCTGTATTAAAGGACATCCAGATGAGGAAGACAGAGCAAGATGCCCTTTGCCTTCTCAAGCCCATTCCCCAGGGGAAATTGGTGAATAATGAAAATGGAGATAATGATCAAGGGTAAAGGAATGTGTGCGCACTTATGGACAACATGAAATCTAGTACACCAGAAAGACAAATAGCTCTTGTTGTAAGAGAACTCAGCAGGCATCAAATCCAAACAGCAGTCCCAAATGAAAAGGCTCACAAATAATGACCAACTTACCAAAGTTGGAGCTGGATACACATTTTCTGGAGTGGCTACAGAGATGAGGGACACTGTGAAGCTGGCATAGGTTTTGCAATCAAAACTAATCTAGTCAACAAATTTATATGCCTCTCAAAAGGAGTGAATAACAGGCTTTTGAGAAGATGATTACCATTTGTAGGAAAATGCTACACCACCATCATCGGTGCATATACTCCCACCCTGATGAGGTTAAAAAAAAAAAAACTCTTATGAAGACTTGGAGACCCTCATCATCAATGTGCCAAAAGAGGACAGGCTGGTAATTCTGAGTGACTTTAACCCCAGAGTGGGTGTAGACGATTCGACATGCCAGGGAGTCCTTGGGAAGAATGGATTTGGAAACAGCAACAGCAACACTTACTACTGAAGACCTATGTATCTCATGGCCATCACCAACACTGTCTTGCATTTACCTAAATGCAATAAAACTTTGTGGATGTACCCTTGCAGCAAACTTTGGCATTTAATAGACTATGTCATTGTAAAAAGAAGAGACAGACAGGATTTGAGGGTAAAAAAGGTGATATATGGCACAGAATGTTGAACTGATCATAGACTTATCCTCTCTAAGCTAAACATTTGCATTTAACAAGGACGGTGGCCCCAAGGCAATAGAACTACCAGAAGACTTCATGTCAAGAGATTAGAGTGTTTCTCTGGGGGTGAACAGTGCATTGCTAACTTGGAGGGAAAGTGGAGCTGACCCAGGGTTGGCAACAGTGGAGCAGAAAATGAGTGGGTGGCTTTCAGAGATTTGGTGTACAGCACCACATTGACTCATCTGGGCCAAAACATCTCACATATCAAGACTGATTTGAAAAAAAAAATAATGGGGAAATTCAGAAACTGCCAAATGAAAAATGAGAACTCCACAGGGTTTAACAGCAGGATAGTTCATCCAGGGTAGCTAGGTGGCACAGTGAATAGAGTACCGGCCCTGGAGTCAGGAGGACCCGAGTTCAAATGTGGCCTCAGACACTTAACACTTACCAGCCATGTGACCTTGCGCAAGTCACTTAACACCAATTGCCCCTCCCCCCCAAAAAAGCAAAAAAACAAAGTAAAGTACAAGGAAAGTTTAGAGAGATGCAGAATTCTTCGCTCAATAAGAAGGCAGATAAATTCAGTTTTATGCTCATAGTAACCATCCAAAACACTTTTATGATGTTCCAAAGGCTATTTATGGGCCAAAGACCTATGATGCATCTCAACTTCTCAGAACTGATGGAGCCTCATTGATTTGTGTGATAAGGGCAGGATCCTGGAGAGATGGGTTGCACACTTCCATAATGTCCTCAGCAGACCATCATCAACCAATGCTGAAGCCATTGACTGTATACCTCAGATTGAAGTAAATGCTTCTATAGCTGAATTTCCAGCTGAAGAAGAGATTCCTTCAAAAGCATCCATAAGGCTTCTCTTGTGTGGTAAAGTACCTGGTGCTGATTCTGTTCCAGCTGAGATTTATAAGTCAGGGGGCCTATGGCTCATACAAAAGCTGACAGAAATCTCCCTTGGCAAGAGGAGGTTATTCCCCTAGGAGTTCAAGAATGTCTCCATTGTCCATCTCTATAAAAGAAAAGGAAAAAGTTGTCCTGTGACAATCACTGGCGGGGTGTGGTGGGGATCTCTCTAAGTCACTGTTGGCAAGATTCTTGCCAGAATCATCCTTAATAGACTGATCATTCACACGGAAGATGGTCAAGAGCCAGTGTGGCTTCAGAAAGGGCCAAGGAATGGTTGATATGATGTTTGCTGCTGGACAGCTCCAGGAGAAATGCTAGGAGCAGAACAGAGGTCTGTACACAATGTTTGTAGGTCTGCCCAAGGTCTTCGGTACTGTTAGTGATGAGGGTTTGTGGAAGAGCACAGAAAATTTGTTTGCCCAGAGAAGTTATCAGTATTGTTGGACAGTTTCATGATGGCCGGTTCTAGATAAGTTCTAGATAATGTTCTAGATGATGAATGATGCTCTCACACTTCCCTAGTCACCAATGGAATGAAGCAGGTCTGTGTGCTTGCTCCAATGCTTTTTTAGCATGATGTTTTCAGATACCTTCAGTGAGGATGAAAATGGCATTGTGATCGGCTACTACACTGATGGCAAATTATTTAACTTGAAAAAGCTACAAGCCAAGACTAAAGTGGAGGGAGATTGTTGTTTGACTTTTTGTTCTCAGATGGTTGTGCACTCAATGCAGCATCTGGGGCTGAGATGTAACACAGCATGGATAAGGTACTAGAGACACTGATGTTCTTTCTTGAGCCAAGCATTCAAACTCTACTATAGACAGTGCAGCTCCAGTGGGCTGGCCATGTGGTTCGTATGCCAAATATACATTTACCTAAAATACCATTTTACAGAGAACTCACACAAGGAAAGGACTCACATAGAGGCAGAAGAAGCAATACAAGGACACTCTCAAGGTCTCTTCGAAGAATTTTGGAATTGATTGTGAGACCTGGTTGACACTGGCACAAGATTGCCCAGCATGGTATGCCTGAATCAAAGAAGGCATTGTGCTCTATGAGTTAAGCAGAATTTCAGTAGCTCAAAAGAAATGTGAACTATGTAAATTTAGAGATGTCTCTTCTCCAAATCTTCATATTGACTATTTGTGCCTGACCTGTAGTAGAACTTTCTGAGCTCATTTTGGTCTGATGAGCCACGGTTGGAAACCTTGACCCTGACGTAGTGATGTTGTTTTGATCCTCTGAGCAACCAACCAACCAATCAGGCCCAAGGGTGTGGCCAAAAGTCTTGTACAAGGCACTTAATATCATGTCATGATAAGGATAACCCTTCTTTCTTGGGAGAAAAACAATCTTGAGCTCCATTTAGATCTGTCTACATTATCCTTCTTCACATTGACTTTATAGTTATCTGTCTTCCTGGCCTGCCCTTTCCTCTTCTCTAACCACTGAAGTCTCTCTGTTCCCTCTCAAGTTCTCCAGAAACTCTCTCATGAAGCCCTCCCTGAACATTTCAACCCAGGGGTATGCTGGAGCAAGCTTACAGTTAAAACCTATTCAGTTTACAATGTGAACACCTCGGAAATCAGCAAAGGCTACAAATCATGGCCTGATTTATTGTTTTGTTGATTGTCTAGACTTAAAAAAGTGTTAATAATGCAGAATAAACTTCAGAGGATGGCACACATTCCCTCCACCCCCACCCTCACTCCAGCCCCTTGTTAAACATTTACAAAGTTACCTCTGCTTCAATCTCCCATGAATATCCATTTTTCCCTTAATTGTCCATGGAATTATATTTAGACATTTCTGACCTTATCTGGATTGCATTGTTCATTGCTTATTATTTCACATGTGCAATCTTATTTGCCTGAATTCCAAGGACCTGGGTTTGTGTCTTGGCTCTCCTGCTGCCCAGCTGGATCATCCTGGGCCAAGCACCTTCCTCCCATTGAACCTCACTTGTAAAATGAAGGAACTGCATTAGATGTCTAAGGTGCCTTTCCACTTTCAATCCTTTGATTCTCTACTTCTTGATGACTGTGGCTGTGTTGTAGATACCTTTATTGTGCCACCCAGTACCTAGCCCAGCATAAATAAAGAACACAGCAAACACTCAGTACTTATATCCAGCAGATCAGCCTCTATACCCCTCCCCCAACTAATATTATTGTTTCCTCAATATATCTGAATTTTCTCTCAGAGAAAATGCTTAGTGAAGTCTTAGTGACTTTGCAGGACATGTTACCATGGAGCTACTGTAAGAAGACTAGATTTGGTCATGTCAGATCTCTGTTGCTTGCCCCCTGTGTGACTTTTGGCATTTCTATGCCTCATTTTCCTCACTGGTAACAGAAAATAATTATTTAAATAATTTTATTATAATTTTAATTATGTATTAATTTAAACAAATAATATAATATTATTATAATACAATATATTATATTCTCAATAATAAAATAATAAACATTGAATTATTAATTTAATAATATTGTTTTTTATAATAATAATCAGGTTTATATATCACTTTAAGGTCTGCAATGCACTTTTTATGCTATCTCATTTGATCCTCACAACAACCCTGGGAGGTAGGTCCTATCATTATGTATTTTACAAGTGAGGAAACAAGCTGAGAGAAGTTTTGAGACTTTCCTAGGTTCGCCTAACTATAGTTAGTATCTGAGACAGGATTTGAACTCAGCCCTTCCATCTCCAGCTTTCTGGAGGGTCTCCCCGGTGCTTCTTTGGATACATTATCTCATTTGATCCTCCTATTAATTCTGCAGTGTTATCCCCATTATAGCTGAGGAAACTGAGGCTCAGATAGCTTATAACTTGCACAGGGTCACCTAGTTAAGCATCTGAAGTGGGATTCAAACCCGTGTCTTTGTGATTCCTATGTCCAGAGATTTGACACCTCACTATGCCTTAAATGAGGAAGGAGGTGCTCAGTGCCCCTTCCAGTTAAGAATCTATCCTATAAATAAACCCCTTGTCCTCTAGCATTTAACAAAGCATGTGAGAGACTCCTTTATGAAAATTTAGTTCTGTGCATGTTTTCTTCCCCAGCCCCTGAGTGCAGGTCCACTATCTATGTGAATCCTTGTTTTGATCTAGTCTGATTTGTTATGGAGACAAGAAGTACTTGTAACAGAAGGGTGGGGCTTTTACAAGGGGAGAAAAGTCATCTATTCATTACAGTCATGTCTGTACACATCTCTGTCCGAGTAACAGTTGGAGCATAACCGATATGGGAGAGGAGTCCTTTTATTAAGGTCTTTAGGTGTGTTTCTGTTCATGAGAAGGCTTGAAAGTGAAGTGGAGAGTTCTTGTACCCAGCTGGGGAGTGAGTGGGCACTTTAGCCCATGCTATTGCCTGTGGGGTGGGAAGCTGGCCCAGGCCACCATTTCCATCTCACCCTACTGGACTGAGCCTTCTCTGCCTTCAAGTGAACAATAGCATATAAACATTTTCCCATAGCCTCCATGCTCTGCTAGTGGCTTAATCTGAACAATGGGCACGGGCACCTTTACACTAGTCTTTCTCAACAAGTCATTACAGGGCCAGGATTAGTCTGGGCCACCCTCCCCTTGGTACAATGCTGCAGTTTGCAGTTCACATGCTAGGACAGAATGCCTCTGCCTTGCTTTCTGTTCAGTAGATGAGGAAACCCTCTCCTGCCCTCTTTCACCCCAGCCTCACCCAATAGAGCTTGCTTTGCATTTTCTCTCTATAAAAGGAGGAATCAAATTCCCAACAAAGCCTCCTGGAGCAGACTACTCCAGTCTGGCCCACCATTCCTTTAGTGGGAATGCAAGCCTCAGCTTCTGGAATGCATAACTAACAGATTCCCATTTCTTATCTTCTTAATTGCTTGATTATCTAGGACAGCTGCCTCTGCTGCTGCTGTTGCATTAGAAAGAGTGTGGCTTGGTCTGCTGATGGCTGACAGCTACTTAGTGGAACTTGGTGCATGCAAAGGGAGCATCTTGATGAATTTTATTTAAACCATTCTTGAATCAGTAATGGACTTTTCCAAACCCTAAAAGGATTATGTTTTACCCCACAAAAGCATACAAAATAACATGGTGGGATGTTTGATAGGTTAGAAAACACTTGTATAAAATTGTTAAACTGATAGAAATATCCCAGCCTGCTTTGGGGCATTTTGTAGTGTTTTTTTCTTAAATTTGGTTGTAAGACTGGGTGAGCCCGTTCTGCTTGATCTGAATATCACTGCTGTAGTCATAAGAGAACTCTCCTTTTTAACTTATTACTTTAGTACTTGGTTTATTACATAAATCAGAAACCCCTTTCCTTATCAAATGAGATAACACGGGTAAAGTACTTTGTAAATCTTAAAACCCTATAAATTCTACCTATGATTATCATTCATTTTAAGTCTTAAAAGAAAAAGGGAAATGAATTCCCACATTTGGGTCACAATAACTAGGTATAAATCATCATTAACATGAACTGGAAATGAGATATCAGCTGGTTGATTTCCTGATATGATTCCTGAATAAGGTTTGAAATACAAAATAGTTTCTAAATATTATTTACAGTTTATGCAGAATGCTACAATACATTTTACAGAATGCTATGGCATTTATTCAATGTGCATAACATTTTTGAGCTTTTCCCCAAAGCTCTATCCATCCTTTTGTCTTTCCATTTAAATATTTCACAAAAAATAGCCCAAATGAAAACTGTGGAAAAAGCCACATTAATAATTTTTTGTTTCCTGTAGTGCTTTCATTAGCGTGAAGGAATTTCTATTGTGCAAACTCTCTCCACTGATGCTGCTGGCCTGTACTTTATATTGTAGTGGGGCAGGTGACTTGCCCAGGGTTACATAGCCAGTATCATAGGGGGAGGACTTGAACCCATGTTTTCTAGATTTCAAAGCCATGCTCCACTGAACCACACTGCCTGGAATGAAAGCTTGCTGTACTATTTACACACATGAATTTATTCTGGAATTCTACTGATAGGGCACTCCTTTTTCTAATAAAGATTAACTCTTGTTTGGCAATTTATCATTTTAGAGAGTTGCTTGGGGCACTAAGAGGTTAAGTGACTTGCCAAGGGTCACACAGCCCAATCAGCATGTATAGGCATTTGAACCTGGGTCTTCCTTCCATAATTAGCTCTGTAACCATTACTCTTTGCTGGCTTTCATTTACCCTTAAGAAATATAGATGCTTTTTGATAGCATACAAAAATAGGTAACCAAGCTAATACAGCAGATTTTTCCATGGAACCAAATTAATTTTGAAAAGTTTGCCTGAAGCCTCCTTGAAAAATCACTTTCCTTGGGCAAATGTATCCATACAGCTATGTTCTTACTTTGATTCTGGAGATTTTGTTCGACACAGGCTCCAGAACAACTAAGGAACCTCTCATTTCTAAATTTCACAGAACCAGTAGGGACATGATAAAAGATTGGCAGTCGAATTATGAGTCACTGCCCTGAAACATTCTTGAAAGGGTAAAAAAAATTTTACTGTTGGATCCATTGCAACTTCAGGAGCAGAGCTTCATGGTAAACATGAATTAAGGATTACAAACTTTTGGGTACTTGAAGAATAGATTGACTTTCCTGGGAATGTCCCCAGGAGAAGTGAGGGGTGAGATAGAGTATGAGGGATATCACAAGACAGCAACTTCTTTCCTTTGGTAGTACTCAGGTGAGGTTGGTGTCCCAATATTTAGATTTACACCTCACACTGTTAGGTCTTGCCTAGTAGCCCTGTTGGGTAACTATACCCTTGGGAGACAAGAGTCTTGAATCTGAGTGTTATAAATTATGATGTCAGTTTCATGCAAATAAGATATCAGATGGAGGTAAATGATGGGTTTTGTAAGCTTTGTAATCAGGAGCAGGTTTTGCAAAGAACACATCAGTAGACAGGTACTTAGATCACATTTTGGACTAAAATGTTCTTTTCATCAGGAACCAGAAGAGCCTTCAGACAAAAAGAAAGTTTATTCATTATAAAGTTTATTGGTCTTTCTGGGCAAACGAGAGAAGTGTGCCCCATTCTGAATTTAGGGAAGGCTTAGCTAACATGAGGTTGACTGGGCATCCACCTGATCTGCGCTTCATTCGTAAATTCAGCCCTTTAAGGGAAGCTTGATTTCCATGGCTTGACTATGCCCCAAGTAAGCTAAGCTTGATAAAGTGACTTGGCTGTGCTTTGCCTTCCTAGACTCAGGAATCCCTCGTGTTAATAAGACAGAATGATCTCTGGTGGTAAAGGCAAAAAGAAAGAAAATCGACTTTCATTTAAGTATTGTTCTGTCTGTGTTCTCACTATGAAAGTGTCACATTTATTTGCTGCTGAACATCCTTCTCTAGGAATGAAAATTAGTTGGTATAATTCAGCAGGCAGTTCCAGACTTATCATTGCCTACTTCTTCTTCACATTTGTGAAATGTTCTGTGTTACCTCTAGAATGGCATATAATATAATCCCGACTAACCATGGAGCTTGAAAAGGTCTAGTGTGAAAGGGAAGATTTGCTTTGGTTGGCTTGCCTCCAGAGGATAGAACCCCTGCCTCCATCTTATATCCAACTCACAGAAACCAGTGCCTGGAACATAATAGATATCTACTAAATGCTTGTTGAGTAAGAAAGATTCAGGACCCATCATTATTGCTCATTGTGGCTTCTCACTATAGTTGATATATCCCCTAAATTCAAACAAGTTCTCTCACCAATTCACTCATTACTTATTTATTTTTTTAAATATATCAAGCACCTACAGTGTACAGGGGTCTTGTACTGGGTGCCAGGGATACAAAGATCCACACCCCTCCCCCTCCAAATAAACTGAAGCAGCCTGTATTTTATTAGGATGACACAACATGTAGTCGACAAGCATTTATTAAGTGTTTACTATTTGCTAGACATTGTGTTATATCCTGAGTATTCAAAGACCAAAAAAATTGAAACGGGCTTGGAGGAGCCTGCATTTGACCAAGAAAATACAAACTGTAGTCAAACCCAATCAGTAAGCTTTATTATTATTATTAGGGGCTTAATATTTGGCAGCCATTGTGTTAAACACAAATGCAAGCAAAAAGCAAAACAGCCCCTGCCTTCAAGGAACTTATATTCTCATGGAGATTGGTAATAGGGGAAAACAGTAAAAACTAGGGAGTGAGGAAAGACTGGACAAAAAAGTGGTATTTAAGTTGAGCATTGAAGGAAATTAAGAATTCTGATTGCTCAAGATGAGGGGAGAGTGCATTTCCAGTGTGTGTGAATGCACAGGGAACGCAGCACCAAGTATAGACTGGTTTAAAACAAGCCCCATCAGTCCCCTTGCTGTTGTCTGGCTCCCTTACATGTCCAGGAAGGTTTTAATGTATTCAGAAGCTGCTTCCCTCATCTGCTGGGACAAAAGAAGACTCTAGAACTCTGTGCTGTAAGGACAGGTGTTCCTTCCACTTCCACATCTGCAGGGAGCTGTTCTCCCTGGGATGTGGGAAGAGGGAAGGTTCAGGGTCAGGCAGAACTGCTTTCCTGGACAACGCCAGTCTGGGAAAGCCAAGGTGACTTGCATTTGAAATTGATGAAAAGCACTCAGGCACATGGTTTTTCTCTAGAAGGAAGGTGACTTTCAGTCTATGCCTTTCTCCTATTCCCACTAATAAAGAATATTCTCTTAGAAAAAAAAAATAAAAGGAAAGAGGGGGAAAAAGGTAAAAGGCAAAAGAAAACTCGTTCTGTTAGCCTCAGGCAGGTTCATTGTGTGAACCTGTTACAGCTGCCTAGGTATATGCTGCAGTGGGAGTCTCTCCCTGGAATTCTGATTATAGGGCTCCTTAGAATTCATAAGTCATGTGAATTCTAGGGTTTGTAGGGATCATATCCATCAGCTAATCCAATCCAGGGAATTTGAGGGACTTACTCAAGGTCACCCAGCTGATGGGTGGCAGAGGCTGGTCTAGAAGTCTTAGTATGTTTGACTTTTGCTTTCATTTCTGCCCCACTACTAGCAACTTACCACAAGGTCTAACATCTTGTTAGATCTCTGCTTTCTTCCCTGATAACTTGGCTCTGCTTTCAATTTATGGAATCATTTTGGGGTAGAAAAGATCTGATGTCCTGGGGTGACTAAGGAATATCACTGAATTTGTCCGTGATGTGGGATGCTCAAGAGTCTAACTGTTGGCCAACCGGCAATGTCTTTCTGCACCTAATCCTGTTTGTTAGCTTTCGAAGAGGCAGCATGTGGGCCTGCTCTAGTAATAATTGTTGCTTTACTCTTCTCTGGCATTAATGCATCGAAAGATCTCAAAGCACTCTATAGCCATTATTCATTTTCATAGTGTAACTATTGTTATTCCTATTTCACAGATGAGTACACTGAGGTCAAGAGCAAATCTTTAATTTTACCTAAGTCACAAAAGAGGGGAGAATGTTGACATCTAATTCAATGCTGATTTTTTAGTTATTCTCTTTAGATCAGAATTGGGTCAAGCAGACATGAAAACTGTATACATGTAATCAAAAGTGTTAATGTGCCTTAGTCTTCATTGTTTAACTTGTAGTGGGAACGTAAACGTATGGCACGTAGGTGCAATTTTAAATCCTAATACCAGGTTTAAGGTAATAAAGTTGAGAGGAGACAGCTTTCTCTCATGCATAGAAAGTTAATGCAAACCCTCTACTCGAGAAGCTTTTGTGGTTTAATTATTTGACACTGCTTAATAAGCAATTCAGAGAGTTAAGTATAGCCTATAAGCAAGCCATTTAGAGCTCTGAGTCATTTTCCTGGCAAGCCAATCAGGTCAGAGAACCAGAGTTGCAAAACAATAACTAGCCCAGCCCCAGGGACCCTGGAAATATATTACAGGTATCAGTTAGGAAAACAAAGTCTGAATGTTTTAGCAGGCTGCAGAGCCCAGGCTGAGATTTCTAATCCAACACAATTGCTTATACTGACAATGCCCATTTTTACATTTGTTTCAGAACAAGGGACGCTCAAACCTGAGGTAAGATTCAAGTTTTTACATGCTTGCTTTCTGCATTGTTTGCTAACTTGAGCAGAAATGGTTCTTTTAAATGCAAAAATGACATAATCAGAGGTAAAAGGAGCATTCATACACATTTGAATGAGTTGCACTGGTCAGTTCATGGGCGGCAGGGGGGGGGGAGAGTCACATTAATTGCCTTTGTGTCTCTACTGAAATTTATTTTCTAATTTTTTTTAACAGATTAATAGAGAGATGGGAAAACCTAAGCTAATGGTTATAACATTAGCATGCCTACATTAAAGTTGAAGTGCTATTCTTAAAAATGGTTCAAAAAAGAAAGCTTAAGCAATGATATGGCACTAACATGTGACTGTTTACCCAATAGAAACCAGATGGTATAAAGGATAGAGAAGTGGATTGGATGGCACTTCAATGCCATTTCATTAAATTCAGCAAACATTTATTAAGTGCCTACCCTGAGCAAGGTGAGAGAGGCACCTTGACATAGAGAATCAGCTTTGGAAAAACGATTGGAATTTAAGGGTTCACCTGTGACACATTGTCCTGGTGACCCTTGATATGTCCCTTTTACCATTCAGTGCCCCATGGCAATTCTCTAAGATGACATATTTGCAGAAGTGGCTGATGTCATTCAGGAGAGTTTCTTCACCAGCAGTTCTGAACCTGTGGTCAGAGGATCCTCAGAGATACTTTCAGGGAGTAGTTGAGGTCAAAACTATTTTCACAATAATAAAACATTTTAATTTTGAATATGGTAAATACTGATAGATATAATTCACATGAACAGAAACTCTTTGGGGTGTTCAATAACTTTTAAGAGTGTGAAAGGGTCTGGAGACTAAAAAGATTGAGAACCACTACTCTACACCAATGAAATCACAGGTATGGCCCACCCTTATTGCCTCCCCCAAAACCAAAAATTAAAGAAAATAAGAGGTCCTGAGGTAGTTACTGTTGACACAGAGAAAAAAATAATTCATTCTTGCTTTTAAAGAGCTTGCATTGGTTCTCTGGCTCTCCTTGAGGGGCATCTAAATAATTTCCACAAAATCTTGGACAAGTTGCTTTCACCTTTCTGGGCCTCAGTTTCCTCATCTGTTCAATGAAAGAATTGGACTAAATGATTGCAAGGAAATTGCACTCCAAGTCTGTTAATTGATTCTTTGTCTCAAAATGAATCTACTGCAAACAAAATTTGACAGGGTACTAAGTTTTACAAAAATTAACTTGCACATGGGAAAAGTCATTCTTCTATTAAAATCCATTAACCCTCCCCCCCCAAAATAAACAAATCCCAGTCCTAGAAAGGTTATTATTAACCCTATTATTCAGTAGGTAAATAGTACACATACTAGGAAGTTTATGGTCATGGATGAGGCTACTGTCTGGAAAAGGTAGGTGGTTGTTATTTCATGACAAACCACTTGTGGATATTGAAAGGCCTGTCCCTTTGTGTGTCTAAGGATCTAGTTTCATGCTGCTGGTGTTTTTCCACTTAAACACAGAAAGAGATTAATTACTGTGTCTCAGTGACCTTGACCACATCATGTTATGATCTGTTAAAACCATACAAACTTTATACATGGTTAAACTTTCTCTTTAAGAAGGTTCTTTTTCATAAGTTACTTGATTTAAGGCAGAGAGCCTTCTAATTTCTGATGCTAGTTCGAAATAGAATGTTCTGATCATGTTCAAGTTTATGTAAACAAAACAAAGTCACTGGGAAATGGTGCAGGTGTTCAAAGCACCTTGACATGAGCCGTGGTCTTTGGCCAAAAGCCATAAAACCCTGACTTCACTCCAGGTATAAAGAGTATAATGAAAACAGAAAACAAAGCAAAATAAAATAACAGCAATTAAAAACACAGACAAAACTAATTGTTATACTAACAGTGAAAGTGACATTTAAAATGGGAGTAGATAGGGGAACCCAAATCCCAATTTGGAAATCTGAAAGTAAATGTACTTAGCCAAGGTGATAATGAATAATAATAAGAATGAGTTGGTGATAATGTTGGCTAGCATTTATGAAAGCGTTTTAGAGCTTGCAAAGTGCTTTGTATATGTGTCATTTGATCTTCAAAACAATCCTGGAAGGTAGGTGCTATTATTTTAGAGATGAAGAAAATAAGTCTGTAAGTGGTTAAGTGACTTGTCTGGGGTCACACAGCTGGTACATATCTGCCACAGGTTTCAAACCCAGATTTTCCTTACTCTAAGTCTAGTGCTCAATCCATTGTGCCATATGAATACATACCATATATATACAAGTAAGCTGTTGGTAAAGACCTGTTGTCTTTGTTGGCATCTGAGACACTAAGTGGTAGCAGACAATCAGAGTTAAACATATGAATCATCCAGTTCAACTCCTTCATTTATAGATAAAAGAATTGAGGTCAAGAAAAGTTTAAATGCCTTTCCTGTGGTCACAAGGACATGCAAATATGAAGATATTTCATAATTGATGTTATGGCAAAGTGCTCTCAGGCAGCATTTGGACAGATTGTCAAATTGCATGTTTTATCTGAATTTTTAAAAGTCTGGCAAGAAGACTGAAAGGGGTATTGGTGGAAGGAGACTTACACCTTTACCTTGGCACCAGCTGGCCTAGGTTCCTTTCACTGATAGTATTTCCATGCTCTTGCCAAATGTGGAGCCATTCCTCTTGCTCAAGAGTTGGAGTAGACGAGATATTTGCTAGATTCAAAACTCAGATCCAATGCCACATTCTATAGGAAGACTTTACTGGTTCTCCTAATTGCTAAGCCTTCTCTTCTAAGATTACTTTTATGTCCATATGGAATAAATATAGAGTAGACTAGTGTTGTATAGGGCAGCTAGGTGGCAAAGTGAATAGAACATTGGGCTTGGAATCAGGAAGTCCCATGTTCATGAGTTTCAAATCTGGCCTTGCATGCTTACTATCTGTGTGAGCCTGGGCAAGTCATTTAACACTGTTTACCTCTGTTCCTCATCTGTAAAATGTGCTGGAGAAGGAAATGGCAGACCACTTCAGTCTCTGCCAAGAAAGCCCCCAATGACTCAGAGACAACAACCAAGATGTGTTGTCTCCATTAGAATGTAAGGTCCTGGAGGGCAGAGATTGTTTTTTGTTTTGTTTTTGTCACTTTAACAGTTGGCGCTGTGTCTGACACAAAGTAAGCACTTTGTAAATGCTCTTCTGAAGCTTGAATTATTGTTGCCTAGCTGGCAGATGCTGAAAGCTCCAGCCCATTGTCCCACCGAGAGAGAACTCAAACAAAATCTCCTAGAAAATCTTGATGCTATCCTTTCCCCAAAATGAGTACATTGAACTTTCTGTCTAAAAATAATGCTTGTTACCTTACAACAGTTAATCTGTAAATTTCTTTAGTATTTCTCCAGTGAAGATGATTTTTAGACTGACTGTATACTCTCTAAAGGATATATGTAATGATTTTGGTCAAGGCTGCTGGGAATAAGCCATCGAGAAATGAAGATAATATAGTAGGGTTTTTATCCACTCTATTAGTAATAATCTCTATTGTCTCTACCTCACATATTAGGTATTTGACCTGTGAATTTTTTTCTTAAAAGAAAATTGTTTTTATTCTAACTAAGTAATGAAAAGCAAGTGGATCTATGTCAAAAATGTGGAACTAAGCAGTTAATAATTTTCACAAGATTTTAAAATTTTCTCCACTACATTTCTATGCTTCTCCCCCTTCCCAAATGCACATCCTGTCATCACAGGAATGAGGGTGGGCCAAAGAAAGGCACAACTGGTTCTACAGCAGTCACATTGGTTCATCTCAGGAACCTCCTAATATTCCTGTGATTCTGCTGTAAGGATAATTGGAAATTAGGTGACATTTCCATTCTACTGTCATCACACACTTTGTAGACTCCATGAACTGAAATAACATATTCATAGTTATAATAACAACAATAATACCAATAGCTTACATTTGCATAATACTTTATAGTTTCCAAAGCATTTTGCATGTATTAATTACCTCATTTGAACCTCACAGTATCCCTTTGAGGCAAGTACCACTCCCATATAAAATGCATCCATTTTATAGTTGAGGATACAAGAGGTTAAGCAACTTTTCAGTGACTACACCACAAGTAAATATCAGAAGTAGGATTTGATTCCCAGCCTTGCTGACTCCAAGCCCACCTTTTCTGGTTATCACTTATTTCTAGGCTCATAGATTTATAGATGAAAAAAAAAAAAGAATCTCAGAGAGCTTCAGTGACTTTCCTAATGCATACAGTTGTTAGAAGTAGTGTTTTCAAATCCAGGTCCTCTGCTTACATATATAGCGTACTTTTTATTGTACTTTATAAGGCAGTTCAAATAATTTGTCAAGTGCCTACCACTTGAATAAGTTAACCCCTTTTGCTGTTCCAAAAGCCCTTTCTTCCACTGAAAAGTTACAGCCACTGTCTGTTGCTTTTGCTAATGAAACAGAAAAAAGCAACAACAAAAACGTCTGAAATTGTTGACTTTCTTCTTTGCCATTTCTCTTCTTTAGTGATAGGCCAAAAATTGTAGTCAGAAAGCTGAATGTGCTAGTCTTGGGTCTTGTTCGTGAGTATAAACATGTCCTGAATTTAATAACCTACAATGTATTTAATAGCTGGTAAATCTAAGTCATAAACTAACTAGTCTTGGAGGCAGTTTGCTTTCTGGAAAGGCAGAGTTTTGAAGGAACACTCCATGTTCCTATGAAAATTGGAAGCAAGAGTCTGGGGGTGGATGGATGAAATCTGACTTAATCATTACTGAAAATTAATCTACTTTGGGGATGAAGAGTATTGAAAGGTGAACTTTAAAGTTTAATCATATACACAAGCACACACAGATATACACACAAAGAAAGAGATAAGTGAAATCCTGGCCTTTAAGAAAAAAAAAAGCAGAAGAAATATACATAAGTGAATGGGAATCAGAGTTGCCATTAAAAAAAGTTTGGAGTTAAAGCAGAATTGAATCTTTCCCTCAGGGAAAACTCCCACACATAATACATGGGCCTGCCTCAAGAAAGTGAAAGCCTCTTCAAATACTGCCTTGGCAAGGAATTTGAAGGCAACAGAAGCTTTTCCAAGGTGGCACAGTGCTTTACCTTTGGCTCCTTGGTAGACGAAATCCCAGAATTACAGGAGTGTCAGCCAGTGTTCTAGGCTTGGGTGCGTGAATGGGGAGTAGATTATAACTGAAAAGGACAGAAAAATCAAGAAATAGGAAAGTTCTAGAACCCCTTTTCCAATGACCTTAAATAGATTCAACAGAAGTCCTCCTGGTGTTTGGGAACCCAAATACTTTTAAAATGTGAGTGATCCTCTATTAAGGGGAAAAAAAGTAACTCACCTTGACCTTTCTAGGAACCCTGGTCTGAAGGTTGTTTCTATTTTCTGTTGGCACTGGTGAATAAAGTTAGGCTTAGCTGCTCAAGATTGCTGGAGGGCAGCCTTTGCTACCAGGGTCACTCATGTTTCATTAGGTAAAACCAATAGTTGTTGCCCCAATAACATAATTGCAGTAGGCTTGCAGTTTATATGGATTTCAATCTGCCATATCCCAGTGAAACAATCAATGTTGAAATCCCTACCTGAGGATCTGCAGTGTATTGGATTTATGACCAAAGCCTGACCTAGTCCACGGATCTTATACTACACACTCCTTTAGGGGGAAGGGATCAGAACTGACTTTAAACTCAAAAAGCCTGCTTCACAGTTTGACTGAAGGTGAAGGGTGGTTTATTATTATTTTTTAACATTTGGAGGCAACTGGGATTAAGTGACTTGCCCAGGATCATACAGCTAGTAACTATCTGAGGCCAGATTTGAACTCAGGTCCTCCTAACTCCAAGGCCATTGCTCTATCCCAAAGGTTTTTGAGTGATCTTCCTGTAAGGACCCTAGGAGCAAAATGGGTTGGACTATATTATGTTCACCTTTCTTGAACATTCCCACATGGTAGCTATAGATCTGACTATTGCTATAAGTTAGTAGAGATTGGATAAGGTAAGGAGCAGAGAGAAGCAGGGAACCAGGGTTCCATTTTTCCTCCACTTTCCTCATTACCCTTTCACTTAAAAGTTTGAACTGGCACCAACCTGACTTAGTAGCAGAGGGAGTCTCAGGCAAATCTAACGGCTGTTTCTCAGTGTTCATAGGTCTTGATCTTCCTGTAGACATTGATACTACAGTTTCCCTAGATACTCTCCCCTCTCTTGGTTTTTGGGATACTGTTCTCTCTTGGTTCTCTTCCTACCTGACTACTTCTTCTCAATTTCCTTTCTGGATTCTTCATCTGTGCCACAGCCATTAAGTGTGGGTGTCCTCCAATGTTCTGTCCTAATTCCTCTCTTCTTTTCACTCTATGCTGTTCCATGTGTTGATCTCATCAGCTCACTTGGGTTCAATTACCATCTCTGTGCATGGATCTCTATTTCTAGGCCTAGCTTCTCTCAGGAATTATAGTCATATATCACCAACTACCTCTTGAATTTCTCAAATGCAGATGATGTCCCATAGTCATCTCACTGGCCCAGCTAGGCAGTTCACTGCCAGGCCTTGAGTCAGGAAGACCTGAGTCAAATCTGACCTCCAACACTTAATAGCTGTGTGACCCTGGGCAAATCACTTAACCCTGTTTGCCTTAGTTTCCTGATCTGTACAATGAGCTGGAGAAGGGAATGGCAAACCACTCCCATATCTTTGCCAAGAAAACCCCAAATGGGGTCACGAAGAGTGACTTGATTGAACAACAACAAAAATGTCTCAAACTCACCATATCCAGAACAGGATTTACCATCCTCCTTCCCCCACCACTTTCTCCTCTTTCCAACTTCCCTATTATTGTTGAGGCACCATGAACCTAGATGCCCAGGCTCACAATCTTAGTGTCATCTTCTTCCTTGTACTGTCATCCTACATATCCAGTCCATTGACAAATCTTGTAATTTCTAGCTTCACAACATCTCTCATATGTATTCTCTCCTCTACTCAAATAGCTACCGCCTTAGTTCAGGTGTTTGTTAACTCTTTCCTGGATCATTGTAATAGTCTTCTGGTTGGTCTCCTTGCCTCAAAGTCTTTCCCCACTGCAGTTCATTATCCATTTGGTTGCTAAGATGGTTTTTCTAAGGTGTAGGCATCATTGTGTCACCCATTCTGCTTGGTGAATTCCAGTGGCTTCCTGTTACCTCCAAAATCAGATATACACTCCTCAGTTTGATTCTTCACAACTTGGCCCCTTCTTAAATTGTCATTCTAAACTACACTAAAATGTTAATAGTAATTGTTTCTGTTTTGGCCAGAAACCCGAGGGGCTTCCCCTCTCAGATTGAGTTTTTTTTTTTTTTTTTTTGATTAGGTAAAAGAGGCCATTCTTTGGCTCATTTCTTACCTAGTCTTAATCACTGAATGGTCATTGCTTCAGTCAAAGTGAGAACTCAGAAAGCCCTTAGCTTACAAAGGCCAAGGTCTTCCACTGCATCTGGGTCCATCTCCAGTTGTCCTGATCTATATCTTGCCACTGGACCCAGGTGGCTCTGGAGGAGAAAGTGAGACTGGTGACTTCGCACAGCCCCTCCCTCACTTAAATCCAATTCACTTGCATGTTATGGCTTCACCGCACTGATGTCATGGTTCTCTTCAAGAACAAAGGAGAAACAACAATTCATCTGCCCTCCTCTACCTCTTGAAACATGTCACTTCATTTCTCATGTTCATACCTTTGCACTACCTGTCCTTTAGTTCTGAATCGCTCTGTTCCATTACTTCCATGTCTTAGTTTCCCTGGCTACCTTCAGGACTCAGTCCAAATCCCACCTTCTTTGGGAAGCCTTTCCCAGACCTCTCTGCTACAAATGCCTTCCCCTCTCTGATTACCTTCCATCCACTCCATGTGTCTCTTATATGCGCTTAGTTATTTATGTATTGTCCCCACCATTAGAATGTCAGCTCCTTGACGGTAGGGATTGGTTTTACCTTTCTTTGTAACTCCAATATCCAGCCCAATGCCCAAAATATAGGAATCAGTTAATAAATGCTTATTGGCTGGCTTGATTGGTAATTAAACTAGTATTTCTCTATTTGACTTAGGCAGTTGCAGCCAACAGAAATTCGTGTTTTTGCATCCTCTCTCTCTGTCTCTCTGTCTGTCTGTCTGTCTGTCTCTTTCCCTCCCTCCCTCTCTCTCTCTCTCTCTCTCTCTCTCTCTCTCTCCCTCCCTCCCTCCCTCCCTCCCTCTCTCTCTCTCTCTCTCTCTCCCTCTCTCTCTCTCTCTCTCTCTCTCTCTCTCTCTCTCTCTCTCTCTCTCTCTCCCTCTTTCCCTCCCTCTTTCTCCCTCTCTCCTCTCCCTTCCCCCTCTCCCTCTCCCTCTCCTTCATTTTGGATCTGACCTATAATACCATTTACTATAAGACACTGCCTGTGAGGAAACTCTCACAATGCAGGTTGCCACTTGCTTTAGGACTTACGAAGTCTAACAGACTTCCCTGTAGCCACTAAAAGTACTTTCTCAGAGTCACACAGCCAGTTAAGGCTTGGTCTTGGGTCTCCCAGATAACAAGGCTAGCTCTCTATGCAGGATGCTTATGGCTGCCTATTTTGAGTAACATTTAAAACATTATGTTTTGTTCTGAGGTTCAGTTAAATAGATGTAGAGATAAAGAAATTCTGATGGTGATAATGAGTATAAACATGTGTCTACTTCTCACTTGCTTCATTTGTCAGCTCTTGCCAGGAAGAAAAAAAGCTTTGTGGTCCTGTGCCCTGTAGTCAAATGAGAAGTGTATTTTTAAGTGCTTAGTAAGCCTTAAAGGGCTAGATACATGCCAGCTTGTATGGTACTAGTGGTTAAATAGTAGTAGCAGTAGAGGTGGTTACTGTTGTTGTTATATTTGCCATTGTAGCATTAGTTGTCACCATAGAGCTTAAACATTGATAGTAGCCAGGTGGTTTTATAAACAGAGGATCGGACTTAGAAGTCAGGAAGACCTGAGTTTGAATCCTGACTCATATGTACATACATGCTATCTTTGTCACTTGGACAGGTCACGTAACCTCTTTCAGCACCCTCAGCTGTAAAAATAGGGACAATAATAACATCCATTTTACTGGGTTATTGTGAGGATCAAGTGAGGTAATGTATGTGAACTCCTTGCAAACCTTAAAACTATATGTAAGGGTTAACTATCATTATTAATAGTATAATCAAATCCAACTAGCAAGTATATATTAAGCATCTATTTGTTACATTTCAAATAATAATGCTAGAGGCCGAGCATACAAAGTAGTTCCTGCCCTCAAGGAACTTACAATCTAAGGTTGATACACACACACACACACACACACACACACACACGTGCATATATACAACAGATATAGATGTATACAAAGCATGTTGATGGATATATTCATAACATCTATAAAGGAAATAGGATTTGAGGAAAAGTAGATAGTGTTGGCAAGCTAAAAAGTGATAATCCTGGATAACCACTTCTCTCAGAAATTATTTATTTAACATCAGTGCTATTTAGAATGTAAAATCCTGGGGTGTGGAGAGGAAATTAAATATGCTGAAAATAAGCTTGAAGACAACAAGACACATAAGCACTTAAGATTATTCACTTCAGTTATAGTATTCTTGCTGTTCATTCTGCCTTCTAAAGCATGATAGTTTAATGTCTCAGAAACCACCTGACAGATGCCTTTAATCTTTTTTTCTTTTTATCACTGCACAGAAACCCCCTAATGGACTTCGAAGATTCCCCAGACAAGTGGATCCAGGTTTGTTTTATGGCTTTCTATAGTGATAACTACAGTTAAGTTTCCAAAATTATCCTTCAGAGTCAGGCCAGTTTTGAGCCTTTTTTAACTCCCAGCATGCTACCTGTTCTGGTAACCAGAGAGGAAGGTCTTAAATATCCATCAGCCAGAAGAATGGGATGCTGCTGAGGGCAAGGTCAAGATGGCTTGACTAACACCCACCTAATGCTGAATTCCTTATAATCAGTGCTTGGGACGACCATTTGCTTACCAGACTCTAGGTTTAATCTGACAGCTTCCAGGCCTTTCCTGCTGGGTTCCAAAACAATAAAAGAAAATCTACAAGCTTGCATTTCTCAAGAAAAATCAGAAACCAAATGAAATGAATACCCTTCCCCTCTCCAGAGAGAGATTATTTTTTTCTTCCTATGCTCTGTATAGGGTTTTATAATTGCATCATTCATTTTGACTAATATTTTTTAAGAAAAAAATTCTTAGAAGTTTTGTACACAAATATCTCTCTCTAGAGACCAATTATTTGTCTGAATAATAATGATTTTTTAAAAATAGTTCTTCCATTGAATACTGTGAGATTTTTCTTTTATCGTTGTCTGTGATTTTTCAGCAAAAAAAAATGTTATTCCTTTCACACTTTAATTACCAAAGATTTGTTATGTCAATGTTGAGATCATTAGAGGCAAAGTTTATTTAAGCTACTGCTCAAGGTTGTATGATTGTAATTGGAGGAAAAGGTAAAAAGCCCAGGTGTTTTGGACTATTCTTACTGGAAAGAAAGATTTTGTGAGAGGTTATTTGTGGTGTTTTCCCCCCTTCTTTTTCTTTTTTTTTTTCATCATTACCAGTGTTCACTTGGCTATAAAGTAAAGCTTTCAAAGAGTTACAGCTTTTAAACAAACCACACCCATATTTTTCATGTCAGTTTATGAGTTGTCTTAGAGGATTTATAGAAGCTTTATTGCCTCTGGCCAAAGGGTGCCTCACTTGTATTCTCGAATGAGTTTAAAGCTTTCAATTCTGGGAGAAATCATGGCCAATGTTTTGCAAGTTTTTTTTTTAACTGCTTCTAACTTTCTAACAAGACAATGCTATATATTGGTGTGTTCTGTTCAAGGGATTCGCCTTGGAAATCTGATGTTATACCAAGTATGAATTAGGAACTGATTCCTTTCATGGTGACTTGATGCCAAAGAATGTAGAAGTGTTACTGTGATAACCAAGGAATCTGGTGAATTCAGAAAAACAAATGTAAGGACTCTGTAATCCATCTGCCTGTTGTAGTAGTACTAATAAAACAGAAGTATTTCTCATAGCAGCTAGGTGGCATAGTGAAAATAGTGCCCCATAGTACTGGGCCTAAAGTCAGGAAGACCTGAGTTCGAATTTAGCAACAGGCACTTCTTAGCTGTAAGACTCTGGGCAAATCACTTAACTTCTCTCAAACTCAGTTTCCTCATCTGTAAGATGGAGAAATTATACTTACCTCCCAGGTTTGTTGTGAGAAGCAAATGAGACAATATATGCAAAGTACTTTTTAAGCTTGAAAGTGCTATATGAATGCCAGCTATAATAATGGTGATGATTATAATAATTGCACTTAATATATTCCAGGCAGTATGTTAAATGCTTTATAGATATTATCTCATTTGATCCTTACAACAACTCTGGGAGGTAGGTACTCTTATTATCCCGATTTTACAGTTGAGGAGACTGAGACAGACAGGTTAAGTGACTTGCCCAGTGTCACAGTTAATAAGTGTCTCAGGCTGGATTTGAATTCAGGTCTTCTTAATTCTAGGCCTAGCACTCTAGTCACCATGCCACCTGGATGCCTCTAGTGCAGCAGTGGGGAACCTGCATACTTAAGGCTACATGTAGTCTTCTAGGTCCTTGAGTGGGGCCTTTTGACTGAATCTAAACTTCACAGGACAAATTCTTTCGGTGACACAGTAGATAGATCACTGGGCCTGGTGTCAAGACTCAAGTTCAAATCTAGCCTCAGACAGTAACTAGCTGTGTGACCTGGGACAAGTCACTGAACCTCTGTTTGCCTCAGTTTCTAAAAAAAATGGGGATAAGAATAGTATCTACCTCCCAGAGTTGCCGTGAGGATCAAATGAAATAAGAATTGTAAAGTGCTTAGCACAGCACCTGGGACAATAGTCATTATTTTCATCATTTCCAGCTTAGTATTTCTTAAGCACCTACTATGTGCCAGATACTGTGCTAAGTGGTAGAGAGAGATAAAGAAAAATCAAATAGTCCCTGCTTTCAGGGAGTTGGCATTCGACAGTAGGATACAGCTTATATTCAGGTAAATAAACTCAAAATACATATAAAATGAATGCAAAGTATCATATTAAGCAGCTTAGGGGCACAGTGGGCAGAACTCCAGACCTGGAGTCAAGAAGACTCATCTTCCTGAATTCAAATCTGTCCTCAGACACTTAGTAGCTGTGTGACCCCGGGCAAGTCACTTAACCCTGTTTGTCTCCGTTTCCTTATCCATCAAATGAGCTGAAGAAGGAATTGGTGAATCACTCTAGTATCTTTGTCAGGAAAACCCCAAATGGGGTCACAGAGAGTCAGACATGACTGAAATGACTGAACAACAACAGTACAGGGTAATTTCTAGGAGAGAAGCAGCGGGCTGCTAGGTTGGACAGTGGATAGAGTGATGGGCAGGGAGTCAGGTATACCTGACTTCAAACCTTGCCTTAGATTCTTACTAGCTATTTAATCTCAGGCAAGTCACTGAAGCAGTCTGCCTCAGTGTCCTCAGTGGTAAAATGGGAATGATGGGAATAACCTCCCAGGGTTGCTGTGAAGATAAAATGAGGTAATATTCGTAAAGTTCTTTGCAAACCTTAAAGTGCTCTGCAAATATAAGCTATGACTATTTTAACTGTTGTGGGCAATCAGGAAGATGCTCATGTAAGAGGTGCCTCCTGAAGGAAACTGTGGTGGGAGCTAGAGTTTTCAAGAGGCAGATGGAGTGAATTCCAGGCATGATTGACAGCTTGTGCAAAAAGCAGGTCAGAGGAAGGTGGAATGTCACATATAGGGAACAGGAAATGGGTCAGTCTGTCTCAGAATGTACAGTATATGAGGGAGACTACTAGGAAATCAATCTGGAAACATAACTTGGAGACAAATGGTGAAAAACTTTAAATGCCAAACAGAGGAAGCTGTACTTTATCCTGGGGGCGACAGGGAACACTGAATCTTGTTGAGCAGGGGAGTGATGTTTTCAATATAATATTTATATTTTATAACAGTATTAATTTTAAGAATTTAAAAGATGAAGTATTTTAGAAAGTTTATCCTTCCTTTAACTATGTATTTTAAATTATATTTCAAGTTCTTAGAGTTAAAAAAGTTTCACTTTCTATTCTTTTTTCTCATGGGATTTTGTTCTTAATCTGATAAAGTGCAAGTAGGAATATGTGATTTGAATAAGGAGAAATTTCCTACCTTACCAACTTTTCAGGAACAAATAGATTTCATAAAATGAGGGAATACCTGTAATCAGAGAAGGGAGCTGTAATCAAATATGTGCAAAGCATACTCACTTAGGAGCTCTGTAGAATGGTAAACGCATTTCAGCTGATGCCCTAATTTATTTCTCATGTCATTAACAGAGAAGAAAAAATGCCTGATTGTGCTCCTACAAAATATTATTTGGAATAAGCTGAACATTAAACACTTGTTCTGACTAGATTATAAGTGAAACACTGATACATACATATATGTGTGTATATATACATATGTACAAATGTACATATATACACACATATGCATATACTTATATACATACACATACACACATATATGCCTTTTCTGGCTCTAATATACTAAGATAAACATATGTTTCCCGCTTTTCATTTCTGTCCTCACAAAAGTGGTGTTTACTGAACATAGCAAGCTGGTCCAGTGGATGTCAGGAAGACCTATATTCAAATCCTACCTTGAACATTTACAAACTGTGAAACATTGAACAATTTATTTAACCTTTCTGAAACCTCAGTTTCTGCATCTATAAAATAGGGATAATAATAGTGCCTACCTTCCAAGGTTATAATGGAAGAGGTAATATGAGAAAATGTATGTAGAGCCTACAAACACACACACACACACACACACACACACCCCTTTGTATATACACATAGAAATAAACACGAGGCATTCTTATGCAGATTATTGTGATGATGATGACAATGTGGCTGACAGTTGTGTATACCTGTAAAAATTATCATTTCTTTGGTTTTAGTTTTCCATTTTTTATTAATACCTCTAAATTTCACAAGAAAATACCACTTGGGTATGTCCTGTGCAAGGAAAACCACTATGGAAATCCGATGTGACAACAAGAATGAATTAGGGATTGATTCTTTTCATGGCAATTAATGCTCTGGAAGGCAGGAACATTGCTGTGTCCACAGGGAAGTCACTCAGAATTTGAGGAATTTATAAAAGGCATCAGAATTTGCTTCCCAGGCTCAGTACCTTACAGGTATTAAACATAGATGTATTCAAAATGAGTCCGTCATTTTCTGATTGCTTTATACCACGTTGGCTGCTATTGTTTTCCCTAAATGCCAACCCTGTGTTTAATTAAATGCTATTTGTCATCATTGCTTTTGCCACACAGAAATCCTTTCCATCCCTTCTCACTTTTCAGGCTTATCGAGGCTTGGCTACACGGACTGATGAACATTGCTTCAAATGCTGGTCTCAGGGGAAGTGATGCTTTAGCACTAAACTATGCCTTACAGGTGAAAGCTGAATGGAAAGAGACATACATTTAAACCAATTAACACTTCTGCAATACCAGTCTTAATGTACATTTTCAGAACTTTAAAATAGACCATAGCAGATTTGAAAAATATCCTAACAAAAATACCTTTTATTGTCAACAGAACATAAGGCCCATTACCCAAAGGAAGCTATAGAAAGATTAGCACTTTCTTGCCAAAAAAGAAGAGGATTGATAGACATTCTTGTTGCACACGATTAACAGGTCAAAAACCTACAGAAATACTTTTGGAGCAAGCAGGTATCACATTATCAAGCAGTAGCAAAGGCTGATAACGGGTACATGCCTTTGGATGTGTGGAATGTAATGAAATCCAAGAGTGAAATAAAAAAGGCAATGGGATTTATGGGTGATACCCACACCAACTCAATCAGTAGTATAAGCCACTGAATAACTGACTTAGTCTGGTGTGTTTGTTTATTCAATCAATCAATCAATCAATCAATCCATCCTTTGGTATTTATTAAGAACCTACACATACTAGGTGCTGGAAAACCTGCACAAATAATGAAACAATCCCTACTTGCAAGCTGCTTAATTATTATGAGGGAGGCAAGGAATACATATAAAATATATATGCAGTATAAATACAAAGTTAATAAATGCAAAAATACACAAACGACTTAAATATAGGGCCGTTTGGGTGGAAGACACTAGCTGTTGAGGCCATCAGAAACGACTTAGTAGAAAATGATGCTTGAGCTGGGTCTTAACAAGGATGGTTTGCAACCTAGGTGTGTCGGGCTGGTCTAACTCTACAAAGGTACAGGTGATGGGACGTCCTGTGTGAAGAATGGAGAGGAGGTTCGTTCTGCTGGATGACAGAGTATAAAAAGGGGAGTGATGTGAAATGAAGCTGAAAGACAGATTGAAACAAGGTTGTAGAGGGCTTTAAAGTCTAAACAGTAGAGTTTGTATTTTGTCCCATGGGTAATAGGAAGCTACTAGCACTGACTGAGTAGGGAACTCACATGATCAGATCTGTGCTTAAGGAAAATCCCTTTGGCAGCCATGTACAGAATGGACCGGAGAGATCTGAGGCAGGGAGACCTATTAGAAGACTGTTGCAATAATCTAGGAGTTGCTTGGTCAGAACTGTACTTGGGAAAAATCCTTTTGGCAGACATGAGTAGAGTAGACTGGAGAGAATTGAGACTAAGAGACTAATTAGGGGTCTGTTAGGGTAATCTAGCAAGAGGTGATAAGGTCCTGAACCAAGGTGGTGGCTATGTTAGGTCGAGAGTAGGGGCCAGATGCAAGAGATATTACCAAAGTAGAAATGGTAAGATTTGACAGCTGATTAACGATGTGGGAACGAAGAAGAGTTAAGAGTCCAGAGTAATGCTGAGGTTACAGATGGGGAAGGGTTTATGGCGGCAAATCAGAACCCGATTGGTGACCACTACAAAATTACAGAAAAATTATCCTTAACGATCTTGTACTTAGTGATCAATGCAGATTGTGTAAGAAACACAGAGATATGCATTGCAGGCTGCAAAATTTGACACTTATCAGATATCCAGTGTGATATGCCATCATGGCTAGAATTTTACATTAGGAGCTCAATAGTTCATGGATTGACAGGCAACAAATCCCTTTACTACAAATATAGATTTCAAAATATCCTCGAGGACTCAGTCAATAAAATAAACTGTATTGGATCTGGAGAATCATCACAGACCAAATGGTCGCTTGCAATTGTCGACATGTAACATTGATCAATAAAACCTTAAGAACAACATTTTTAATATATATCACCCTACCCAATGCTTATGGTCTCTAAGATGCATAGGACAAAGACAGCATTCAGAATACAGAGATCTAACAGAAGAAATCAAAATTACGTGGGAGCAGGATGAATTTGATGGGGTTACATCTGTATACTTATATCCAAATATAAATTTAAAAGACCTAATCATTTTATCCACCTGTGCAGTAGTCCATAAAACATTAAATATACATAAATGAAAGCAGGATGTCAAACAGCTTGTCCCTGGGCTGTTTCTATGTGAATTCCATCAAAAAGACAAAAACCGATGTTTTTTTTAAAGGAAGAATTACTGACATTGATGGGGTGCTTTAAGCTTTTAACACATATAAATTGTATTGGCTTTTGTTTTTGCATGATAGTAATTTTCAGATATAATCCACCCACTACCACCACTATTGGAAGAGACCACTCATTTGTAAAAAAATGAAAAAAAAAGTAAGCAAAAATAATGAATACAGGGACCACCTCTGACACTGTATGCCGTGTTTTCCTTTCTTACCCCTTTATCTCTGTTAAGAAGAAGGAGATGCAGGGTGGCTAGGTGGCTCAGTGAATAGAGCACCGGCCCTCGAGTCAGGAGGACCTGAATTCCAATCTGGCCTCAGACACTTAACACATACTAGCTGTGTGACCTTGGGCAAGTCACTTAACCCCAATTGCCTTGCCCTCCCCCCTCCAAAAAGTAAAAAAAAAGTAGTAGTGGTAGTAGTAGTAGTAGTAGCAGCAGCAGCAGCAGCAGCAGCAGCAGCAGCAGTAGTAGTAGTAGTAGTAGTAGTAGTAGTAGTAGTAGCAGCAGCACTTCCTTAGCTGTTCTTGGGTACCTTGGGTACATTATTGGTATTTCAGTTGTGGAAAGTTCATCTTATTTTCAGTGATCTTTTCATTGACACACATCATTTTGTGTATTGTTTTAGCCTTGTTTTCTTTGATCTTCAACTTACTTAAATCTTTCAGTATCTTTCAGAATCCTTTGCTCTCCTCATTTCTTATCTCACAGTCATAATTCTCTGACATTCACATTCACATGTAAAAGTTCAACTCTTCTCTAACTGATGGGTACCCATTTTGTTTCCAGTTCTTTTCTATCACAAAAGTGCTGTTTTTGACATAGGGGAGCCTTCTTTTTGCCTTTGGGATTCTGCTTTAAGTTTGACAAGGCATTTTACATATAGCCTTTTATTTGGACTTCATGACAACCCTATGAAGTAAATGCTACGGACGTGATTATCCCATTTTACAGCTGAGGATACTGAGATATAGAGAGGTTGAGTGAGTTGACCATTATCACACAGCTAGAATGAGAAACAGGTTTCAAATCCTAAAATTGCACTTCAAAGTCCAGCATGCTGTGTACTACAGTATACTGAAATAGTTTATAAAACTAAATTGATTATTTGCAGCACATTTACATCTCTGTATCATATAGAATATGGATCCTGGTACTTTTCTCTCTTGTTTTGATTTAGAGTTCAATGTCATATTAAACTAATACTCTTCTCAAAGGATGTAGTAGCCCTTCTATTGAAATTTCTGCAAATGTGCTTTGTATAAGAAATCTGACCATTGTCTTGTCTGTCACTTCTCATCCTGGTAATATCCCCTTCACCCCTTTGGCTTGCCCCACTTATTGACTGGCTCCTCTCAGACCTTCTGTTTTAAAGAAGACGCCCAGGCCAGTCATGTGTTCATTCTTCTCCAAACTGTGCCCTTGACTCTCCTGGACTTTTGCTGTAATGTTCCCCATGAACCGCACCTTCCTCCCCCAATCTCCATCCCCCACCAATCTCCAATTTCTGCTTTTCAGCTTCCTTTTATGTGGTTTTCCCCCAGAAGACTATAATCTCCTTGAGGACAGGGACGTATTGTTTTCAGTTTGTATTTGTATTCCCAGTGCTCAGCACAGTGCCCGGTGCATAGTAAATACTTAATAAATGTTTGTTGACTTGATTGCTCTCTCCCAGAAATGAAAAATATAGACTTTATAAGAGATTTCTCTAGGGTAGTCCCAATCTCCATCTCAGGTTTATCATTACTCCACAGAGACATGCTTAAACAGTAGAGTGTATACCGTTATCTTCTGATGCGTTTAAGAATACAATTATCCCTTCTACATCATGACTTTCCCCATTATGGTTTCCAGTTGGCATAAAAAATTAAATGAGAATTTTTTTGGAGTTTTGTGGAAGCCATAGATGATGTGCAAAGGCCATCTAGTAGATGACACAGAAAAAGTTTAGAAATTCAAAAATACATAAAATAAAATATAATATCAACATATGCTATCTTTTAATACCATAGATATGCATAATTTCTTCTTCTCTGGTATGAAAGGAGAGCCAAAAAATTTTTGTGTGGATTTTCTAGATTGCCAGGGCACTGTGCCCCTAACCAATGTAGTGTGGGAGGGGTAACTGTATAGTCTTTAATAACACCACTACCACCAGCCTACTGCAAGTGTAGATGACCAGTTTTAGTGATATCAGTGAAGTCAGTAATATCTTAATTGGATTTTTAACAGATAATTAAAAGTCACCTGTGTAGAAAATATATATAGGCCCACAGACTCATAGGCTTAGAGCTAGAAGGAAATAACGTCCTCTAGTTCAATCCCCTTCTTTTAGAAAGAAATTAGAGTCCAGGGAAGTTTGATGAGCCCCAGATCATAGAAGTATTAAGTAGATCCCACATTCAGACCTCACTTCCTCTGACTTACAAACCAGCAATATGTACTGTACTGAATATGTGTAGCACTCGAATATGAATGCAGAAAATATATATTAGGGGCCTATGCATTCTAGAACCATGTGCATCATACCAGAGGAAAAAGTGTAGTTTAGATGGAATCTTCTTGGATCTTACATTCTAACAAAAGGACAGGACACATACAGTATACTATAATTTTAAAAAATGGGCCAACTTCATTGAGAGAAACGGTGGTTCCTAGCCTGCGTTATGTTTGGCAGAATGGTAATGTTTGGAAGACTCAGTGTCTTCAGTCTTTTGTCACTGTTGTTTTGCTTTTCTTAAATAGAGGTAGCTGTTTCGATCAGTATGTACCTTGCTTTGAGACAGATGTTGGTGTAAAAAGAACAAGGCTCTTAAGAGACGACAGATCAATTATCTCAGGAGCCCAGCAGTATGAGGCACTTTTCAAGAACATGGGATCATAAATCTCAAGAAAATCCCAGCCCTGCTGTAATATTTTTACTGAGAGTGGCACTCAAGGTCAAAGTTACCAATTAAACTTTAATGCTGAGGCTTTAAAGATTGCCTTGTACCAAGTCTGGTTTATGTTTATGGGAGCTAAAGGATCTATCTTATTTTTCACATGGTGCTTTTGTTAGGCTCCTGAACTTTTGGCGTATTTTGAACCAAGTCACTATTTTCCATGTATGGGAGCGTTGTTTGGTATTTATAGAGCAGATTGCCTCAGTAGGTGTAGAATTTAATATCACCACCCAGGGGATTGTTTAAATCCAGCTGATTGCCATGTACCACACTGCTGAAAGATTAGACAAAGTCACTCTGAAAGGTTTGGGAAGATGAGTCCCATCCTGCCTTGAATGACTTGGACTAGTGGTAATAACAGTAAAGCATCAAATGCTGTTAAATTGGTCAGGGGACTCTTTCTGAGATGGCTTTTCAGGTGCTTAGCTTAACTCTTATTTGTCGAGGGAGGAGAGAATCTACAGGTGGCGTCAAAAGTGCTGTTTTCCCACTGTCAGTAAACTTTTATACTTTTTAATATGCCAGAAAAATCTAGGTATATTCCTGATGAGCTCTCCAAGCACATAAATGTGGTTGCTTACCCTTTTACGGATTTTGTCTTTATACTTCCAGTTTCACAGTACACAGTAGGCACTCGATAAATGCTTGTTGATTGCTTGATAATATAAAACATGGGAAACCACTTCCAGTTGTTCTCCACTTTGTAGGGAGGGACATGATGCTGTAGACTCTGAGGTCTGAGAACTATTATTATTTTTTTTTTTGTCTAGGATTCCTGAATACCTTGTATATAATAGGCGCTAATAAATGCTTCTTTCATTAGATTGAATTAAAGAAGAAAGAAGCTTCTAAATTGTTCTCAGTCAATCCAAAATATTTACTGAGTGGTTATGCCGTCCTAAGCATGTGTAGAGGAACAGAGTTAATTTATAATAATTCCTACCACTCAGGGAAATATAATCTCAGGGAGAGAGAAAAGATAAATATGAATCAGTTAGTGAACAGAAATGTACTTGTATGAATATTACATAAAATTTAGGTGTGTGCGTGTGTGTGTGTATTTTATTTTTTGCCTAGACCTGTAATTCCCTTGATTAACGTTATGAATTCCCTGCTGAGGAAACTCCCTCTACCAAAGCAGGTCAGCATTTTCTTTACAATTTATAGTCTTAAAGACTTGCCTAGAGCATGGAGGGGTTTAGAGATCTGCCCAGCATCACACAACCTGGACAGGATGGCTCAGAGGCCACACTTGTACCTAGGATGTCCTGACTCGGGCCTGGTCTCTCTCTACCAGCTCATGCTGCCTCCTTATGTAGTGAAACTAGGGCCTAGGTGATGTAGTAGTGATAGTGGTCTTTGCTTTCCTTATTCCCACCCTGCCCCAACCCTCCTCCCTATGTCTCTGTCTGTCTCTGTCTCTCTCCCTTCCTTCCTCCCCTTTCCCCCTCTCTCCTTCCTCTCTCTCCTTTCCTATCCCCCACTCTGTCTCTCTCTCTCTGTTTCTCTGTCTTTCTTTGTCTGTCTCTCTATCTCTGTCTCTCTCCCCCTTCCTCCCTCCCCTCTTCCCTTCTTCTTTTCCCTCTCTCTCCTTTCTCTCCTGCCACTCCACTGTCTCTCTCTCTCTGTCTGTCTCTTCCCTTCCTACCTCCCCTTTCCCCTCTCTTCTTTTCCCTCTCTCCTTTCTCTCCTGTCCCCCAGTTTCTCTCTCCCCCTTCCTTCCCTCTCCCCCTCTTCTTTTCCCCCTCTTTCCTTTCTCTCTGCTCCCCCACTCTGTCACTCTGTTTCTCTCTGTCTCTGTCTCTCTGTCTCTCTATCTCTCTCTTCTCTTGCTACCTCTCCTCTCCCCTCTCTTCTTTTCCCTCTCTTTCCTTT